>NW_020438950.1:901679-903063 GCF_000699045.2 Agrilus planipennis
ATATCTAATAATTTTAATACTTATTTATAAATGAATAAATAAATATGAATTAGTTTAAATTTTTTTTAATAACAGTTAGTAATTGAATGAGTCATTAATTTATATAAATAAAGGGAAAACTATAGTGAAACTATCAACGTGAGAGAAGTCCATCGTCCGCCTCACCGCCCTGACTCACTACTGCCTCTCTTCTAACAATTACTTAGATCTGGAAAATACGACAAATGGCGCTGTAAACGCCATCTGTAGTACAGTGCTACATTTTAGGATTACGTATGCTCCAGCAAGGTCCATTTAAAAATGTGGATATCTACTTGCTGAAACGAATCCCGGCGTAGCTCACCTCAACGTAATAGGCACGTTACCATAATCGAACAAAATAATTCGAAGTGGTCTCTATTATGTCGAAACTGCCAGACGCGGATCGCGATTTCGATCTTCTTGGATCTCATCAGCAGGCAGCTCCGACAAAACACACGCGCTGATGAGATCCAAAAAGATCGAAATCGCGATCCGCGTCTGGCAGTTTCGACATAATACAGACCACTTCGAATTATTTTATTACTTAGATCTGATTTTGAATATCCATCCCAATTATTGTTTTTGTTGAAATTAATTTGTAATGTAAAGTTCACACAAATAAAAATAGAATCCTTGCAAAGTACTAATAAATAAATTTTTTATATTAACAAAGAAAATTTTCTTATAAAAACAGTTAAATTTAAAGACTCTTTATACGTATTTACGTTTTCAGAATATTTTGTAATGTATACCTACGTAGTTTCTCAAGTTTAAAATTTATTTTATTTTAACTAAATACACGATAATAAATCTGTTGAAATTTGCTGATCACTATTTCAAAATTAAGTGAAGTATTTTGAAACGAATGTACTTGTTTGATATTTTGATCGTTACAAATAGGATGTCACTGTCGTCATTATAAGAAAAGATTCTGCTGCGCAAATTGCTGATAACGTTAATTTACTCAGTATTACTCCAAGGTTTTCATCTTTTTACTAGATAAAATTAGGTTGATATTTTAAAAATATATATAATAAACAATTTTCGTGCTATTAAAAAATTGTATTCATTTTATAGAAGTTCCTTTAGCGTGGAAGGTTACCATAAGTAAAAATAAAAACGGACAGACAGACACACGAGTGATTCGTTTTTCAATAGAACATGGGAAACCCTATCCCGAGAACCAACTTAACATTGTAGTTGAAATAAAAACTGCAAATGTATGTAAATTTATATGCACAATATTATTTTGTTGAAAGATTTACCACGTTGTCAAGTTAAGGAACTATTTTCTGTATTTTTTCAAAATTTTAAGTTCGGTAATAACAACGGTCAATTTTCATCTATTTTCATAAATAACTTT
>NW_020438951.1:0-12100 GCF_000699045.2 Agrilus planipennis
AATTATTTATTTCTTTATTTATTTATCACTTTTAAAATGATTACATTATACAAAGTACACAAACGAGTTTCTACAGAGATAAACAAAGAGAAAATTCGATTCATTCTTTTAGCTTATGCTCTATTACTGGTTCTTGTAGCTCTGTGGTTGATCATTCATGTACTGATGAACCATTGATGAACTCATAGATTAATTGATGAACTATGTATCGCAAGAAGGTGTGTGGTGTGTTGTCATTTTTTTGACGTATTAGTACGACAAATTTACAAAATCGTTTTTATTAAATTTTTTCTTATAGATAATTGTACCAAAGGCTAATTTGTTCTAAAAAGGCATTTATAAAAAATAAGGGTAATAAATACATACTTGATTCAAGTCACGACAATTGAATTATTGTTGTATCAACTGTTGATTTTTGAAAAGAACAAAGCATCTATCGAACTGATTCAAGTACGTCGTGTATATTTGTTTTCCCATTTTGCAGGTAATTATTTTAGTTTCTGTAATTTTTTAATTTATATGCATTTATAATGTATGAATTGCCTTATAAGCATATCATTAACAATGCAAAAATTTTGTAGCAAAATGTCTACTGGACAATATAATTACTCTTATATATTTAAGTATATTATAATTGGTGATATGGGCGTTGGAAAGTCCTGTCTTTTACACCAGTTCACGGAAAAAAAATGTAAGCAATTTGTATGGGACACCAAAGATTACAAGTGGAGTTCCTATTTGTTTTTTTTTTGTAGTTATGGCTGATTGCCCACATACTATAGGAGTAGAGTTTGGAACAAGAATTATAGAAGTAGCAGGTCAGAAAATCAAACTTCAGATATGGGATACTGCTGGTCAAGAACGTTTCAGAGCAGTTACAAGGTCATACTACAGAGGAGCAGCTGGAGCACTTATGGTATATGATATTACAAGAAGATCTACCTATAATCATCTAAGTAGTTGGCTTACTGACACAAGAACATTGACAAACCCCAGTACAGTTATTTTCCTAATTGGTAATAAATGCGATTTAGAAGCACAAAGGGATGTTACATATGAAGAGGCCAAACAGTTTGCTGATGAAAATGGTCTTATGTTTGTAGAAGCAAGTGCTAAAACGTAAGTGAATCATTAAGCACAGTATTTGATATATCCATAATTAGTAAATCCTGCATAGGTAGAGATTTGGTTGCTATAACTAATTTATTAATTTAAATATTAATAGTATGCATATTTTATTAAGTACTATAATAGTTTGTATGGTTTGCTAATGTAATATACATTGTAAACTAATATATTAATGTGAATGTTTCAAAAATTGCTAAATGTTTTAGAGGACAAAATGTTGAGGAGGCATTTCTTGAAACTGCAAGGAAAATTTATCAAAGTATTCAAGATGGTCGACTTGATCTTAATGCTGCTGAGTCAGGAGTTCAACACAAACCATCTCAGCCTGGTCGTAACACCCTCAACAATGACCAACAGCAGAATAGATACAATAAGGACAATTGCGCCTGTTAGTTGAGCAAAAATACGCGGGAGTCTCTTCATTTTTGAACGTACTTCACAGAGAAGAGAGCGTTTTTTTTTATATATTTATAATAATTAATCGTAATGGTGCATATTTGTTGTTTATCATCACGCGGTTCTTCAGTTTAATAACGCTCTCTTCGTTAAAAATGATACATACATTTTGACTCGATAGGAATTGTTTAACTGGCAAACAGTGATTGCATTAGTATTAGGAAACAATTACGAGTACAATATGTGTTTAGATCAAGAACTCTCGAACCGGGGGAATTACAAGCCGGCCTTAATAAATATTATGTACTAATATAACATTATTATTATTCGCAGATTAACATAATACTTGTTAAAGAGATTTTGTTATCTATAAACATAATAATGGTTATAAAATACTCCTGCTGTAATATTTACTTTGTTTCAAAATGCTTTGCCGAAGGTTTGTAGTTAGTTGCCATAAAAATAATTTCTTGGAGTTCTTGATCTGTTTTTGTGCATTTTCTCATGCCTATATTATTTTTTACTCTCAAAAAGGAGCTATTCCGTTAGCTATTTTGGTTTTGATGCGTGTTTATTTATTTTTCGTTCTATTTTAATGTGACGGTTAGAAAATAGCAATGGAGATAGGGGCTGTATCTATTTAGTAGCAAATATTCCACGTTTAAAACGTTATATGTATTTACTTTTAAATTATCTTATTTGTATTATTATCTGCAGCATTAACATTCTGTAGAGTGCACCATAAAATTAACTGTGTATTTGTAATATGGCAGTTTTAAATTGCTAGGTTTTTCCTTAGTTTTTTTTTTTGATATAGATTATTGTTAATGAAAAACAAAAAGGAAATAAGTCGGTAAAATTGAAGTCTATATAGCTTTGTTAATATTGTTTCCTTATTTTATAATAAATTCCAATTAAGTATTTCCTGGAGTCTGAGTAAGTAGTGAAGTAAATTTAAAAAATGTAAAATCAAAGTTGTACAATTATAAATGTGAAGATCGGTTGGGAAAAACATAAAAGCATAATTATGCGTATATCTATTAGTGTTTTAAATTCGTTACTGTGCATAAGTCTTTGTAACATTGCGATGGTTCACTTAAATATAATTTTAATTGCAAATTGTACCGCTTTACGATTATCTTGGTGACTGTTTCAGTTGACTAGTTATCTTTTTGTAACTTTCGAACTAGTTGTACATAAGAGTTAAATTAAATGCTTATTGAAAGTTATGTACAAAAAAAATCCAGATATATCATAGTGTCGTCAAAGGACTTGTTTGTACCTAACTTGTAACAAAAGTTAATAAAAATATATCAACACTTTACTGTTTTCATTCAAAATATCAAAGTTTCGAATTTTCGGCCACCTTCCAGCCTTTTCTTTCTCTTCTCGACGGCACTGCGCTTAATTATATATTCAATATACATATACCAGGCTGGTAACAGTAAGATAAAACGGTATTTTCTCAAAAAATATTGCACAGGATTTCTTAAGAAATAGTTTTCAAAGATTGTCTGAAGCGACTTCAGACCACATGCTTGTTTGGATTGAGTTTAAAACTTCTTTAATACTTTTGTGCTTTCAAAACTATTTGATGATGCACCCTGTACATTATTTTATGCTTGTCTGCTTTGTTGGTTGCGGAAACAGATTATTTCAGGAGTTAATTTTTCTATTTCTTTCTGTATTGCTGGTTGTATAAGCTAAGATGAATATGGGAATAAATTTTGTTTAAATAACATACAAGGTGTTTTAAAAACGTGTACCGTTTTGTTCCAAAACTTTAAAATATGCGTACCTTTCTGTTTTTTTTGTTTTCACTTACATTTCTAGTTGCGAAGTAAAGTAAATCAAAGTAATTATTAACCGTAACAAATAATCAATAAAATATTAAATAAAAAGTGAATGTTTTGATTGCAATAGAACATGAAAGTAAAACATCATTTTTTTTATTAGTAATGCTTGTTATTAAAAGTATAAATTGCATAATATCGGTTACTGTAGTCGTTATCATCACGACAAGAATATCAAGGTTGATGAAGAAAAAAATATCAATCTAATTTCTAATTCGTGCTTTATAAATATTTAACGAATCCTTGATTTTTAACGTTTAACTGCCTTAAATTGCTGTGTTGGAGGTTACTCGCAGAGAATCCGTAAGCACAGCGAATGAATTACCGCATTACCGATAATTACATAGCCAGATCTATAATAATCACTATATTAAACATATGTTAAGCAGGTTTCGACCTTATATTTAAAATTTATTAAAAAAACAGAATTTATTCAGAAGGATGTTAATTGCAAGAACGCTAAAAATAAAAAGAATGTTGTGAAGACACCGATCGAGTACAACAAACAAACAGGGGGGATGGTATTTGTTCTTCTAAAATAATTAAGACCTTTTTTTGTATATAGAAACCGTTTTTCATCTTCAAACTTTGAACTTTAAGTATGTTTTGAGATGTAAATTTAGAGAAAGGCGATATAATAATTAGTTATACATATGTATTACAATAGTAATTCGAACTAAGCATTTTAAAGCAGTTTTTACGACCATTTTCATTTTAATTTACCGTTAAATCGTTGAATGAAATGCTGTATTCGATCAAGAATCTTTTTTTGAAAATTGAAAAGGATAATTTAATGCGAAAAGGAGCAAATAGTAATTAATTTTCCGTTCGTGATTGCGCAGTTGTACAATAACTAATAGTTGTTATGTACATAAACGTGTGTAGACATTTACTAGGAACATCGACCTAGTGAACTTTGGGTGACCATAGGTAATGTACATTGAGAATAAATACAATTCATAATCAGTCAACCGTATCGTTTATGAAATATCATTAAAAACTGGCCAGGTAATACCGTCATTCTTTACAAAGTTAAGTTTTTGCTAATGGCATGATAAAACAATAATCGGATAATTTGGTTAAAAACAAATATACACAGTACGAATGGAGTCAGCAAATTTTCTGTTCAATAAGGAGCTTATTCTCTAACAAATAACAAATTTTTTGATTAAATTGTTCTTTCTTACCTTTTTACTATTCATAGATTAAACTTCGCATGCACGTATTGTGTACAATTGATTTTGATGCACTAAAACATGTTTTTTATTAACAAAATCACATTTGTAACCCTGCGATTCGTTTAAGCATTTCCGCACTGTCTAAATCAAGTTTAAATTTCGCACTTGTTTTCCGGAAAATTAAGGAGAAGAACAATAATAACCTGCAAAAGCTCCGAAACACAGTGGTAGTAACAAGTCCATTGTTTCTTTTAATTAAAATAGTTCAAGAACTTCTATTTATTTACATAGAATTAAATGGATGTATAAGAGAGATAATCTAGTTGTTTTACAGTCATTTCAGTGGTCCTAAGTACACCCTACCTTTACTTTTTTAATTTTAAAAATCATAGTTGGATACCACCGTGTAGGTAGCAGCTTTTCATGAAAGGGATGGTGGGGCACCTGTTTCTGTTTGAGCTTTTCGGTCGCGTGCGTGATGAAAATTGTGTGTTAACGATATTTTTCATTAAATAACAGTATTTTAGTGTTTTTCGTGTAGTGTAAGTGACTATAAGTAAACGTAACAATTCTTTTTGTGGTTTTGACCATGCCTTACGAAGACTCTACTATCAAGAAACTTTCAACAGGTAGGAAGCTTTTCTTTTGTTTGTTTAGTTAGTCTTCTTAATAAATACATGCAATAATACGTTGATGTTTGCTAATCCTACAGTAGCAGATATTATTAAGTATAATACTATTTTACTATGCTTTCCTTTGGTTTAAACAAATTAATGAGCTATTAAGTGCTATTTGGAAAGAGGGGAGGGGGTATCTCCAGGATGCTCATTATATTTTGTTGTTACGTGTCAAGAAACAGAAATATTCAAAGGATAGTTAAAAACTTAGCAGTGGCGTAACCCGGATTTTTCCTCTATGTTTCTTCCAAATTGAAGGAAAATAATAATGACGCAATTATCGAGTTATAACTGCTACTTTTAGACTATTCTAATTACGCGAAAAGTTGCTGTGCCGATTGATTTTTTGTTAATTAACGTTACGTTAAGTAATTTGTTATTAGCAATTGTAAAATTTTGGTTTTAATGACCGAGCTACATTAACGTATTGCTTCGTAAAAGTGCGGATTGCCCTTTAGAAACTTGGGTGCTGGATCATATTAGCATTATTGCTATTAGAACGGGGTTAATCACGTGTTTGCTAAGGAAGGTCGTGATGTTTTATTTTTGACCTACTTTATATACCCCGTTGATGCTTATTATGCAATATATTCTTCGATCGTTGGCAGATGCATTTATTAATACATAGGTACAATACCTTTCTACAATACCGACGACTTAGTCTAATAAAGCAGAAAAGGTATCAAGATATCTTACACAAGTTTTTCTTACTTCCTTCTTTGGATTGCGAGCAAGAAGATTAGAGATAAGAGCAGAAGCTTAATCAGAAACGAATGGGTCTAAAAACATCGTATGTGATAGTAAATGTAAGAACTAGAATTATTTGTATCAGCATCAGCAGAATTGGAGATCTCGTATAACTTTTTTATGTTCATTCACCTGATTTTTAAAATATCTGCCTATTTGGCCTACCTAGGACATATCACAAGTCTGTTCGATTTTCAATTTTTGTTTGTGGAACCTTTACTGATAATTAGGTTCATACTAGGAGATTGCTGTATTATACGTTTGTTTTTTTTCTGTTGTGAGAGAGTCTTTCTTTTGACTTATACTTAATGGAATGACTTTATTACGTAAATATTGAACAAGAACTTATTACTCTTGACATTGGAACATAATAGACGCACAATAGCACAACAAAATTTTGTATTAAGGAAAATTACATTGGACCAAGAAAGTGCAATTACTTATTAAAACAATTTTATGTATCTTAATTAAAAAATGCGCCCATTTCGTTGTATCGTCGTTTAAATTAATTAAATTCTTTTAGATTCGATTTAGACATAAGCCGATGGCATATTCTAAAAATAGGAAATAAAAAATATGTATTTTGTATTAATTTTTATTTCAAACAGGTATCCTAATCCTAACTAATATTATTTGTTAGGGGTATAGAAAAGGACGTAGCCTACCTTTTATCTAGAAAAATAGTATTGTTCCCGAGGGATAGAAAAATTAGTTTTATGTAGTCGTCGATGATTTTTGAAGCCGCGGGTAAAACCTAGTATGAAATAAATTACAACCGATTAGATAAGTATACTTTTGGCTGATCCTCGATTTGGTTGTTCGTACATGCATGTAAAAGATTTATGGATTCTCGTAATGATTACATTTATTTGTATGTTTGAATAATAAATAATTATATGGCCGCGTGCTGCCTTACGATTAACTTGTAAAACAATTATTTGTTCATTTCTGTGTTACACAACACCATTCTGTAATTTTCATGTTTTGCTATTTATCCAACACCATCAGTTATAATAAATGTGTACCGTACATCAGAAAATAACGGCGGTATGATCTCACATCAAGAAAAACGGTACGATGGAGACGTTAAAATAAGCATCTATCTATGTATGTCCGTACATATTACAAACGCATGACTACTTGTAATTTAAAGGAGTCAAGGTTGACATTAATACTACATCCTCTTCAAAATATCACTACAATTATGGGAATTCGTTGCTTCCTGAACACCATGATATTTTACCAATCGTAGATTACGTAAAAATTGGGTCCGTTTGTTTTCAACGTGTATTAGATTAGAAAAAGGTAACGAGAGACCAAAGACGTACCTAGAACTAGTACGTACATAAGTACATTTTCCTTTTGCATGTGAGAAAAACAGCGTTTCATTCTTACGTCCGTCGTCATAAGATATAATTTGTAATAAATGTATTATTTATAAACTGCTAGGGGTCATCTTGACCTTGATAACAGTAGGTACGTACTTATCTTTAGATGTTTGCTTTCACTATACAGCCGTTGGTTGGCTGTAACAGTCTTCACAATCAAGTAGTTCAATGTCAATATGATGACCATCAGAAGCAGACTGACATATTATAATAAATAACTAATGAGAAACTAGCTAACGAAGTGTGCCAATAAATCAACTCCATAACTTATTGAGCAACGCGGTATTTTACGGGAAATGCAGTTTTATTAATTGCTAATTGTCTTTACAGTTTTCCAATACGTCACGAAACGTATTAAGTACCTACATATACCGCTTGACAATTAGATTTTTTTTTGTTGATTATCTCACCGGCAATGTATGAGTTAGTTAATTATTTATTTATGGGATGGCGAGGATAGATACTCATGTTCAGGTATTAAATATTATTACGAAATGTAATCATTATTTTTGAATTTATCCAGGTCCTGCTTGCCTTGTAATTCTATAACTGAAAATTTTCGTCTTACATTTTAGTAAATTCACCCATGTATTATATTCTACAAAAATCTATCATAATAATAATGGTCTAATGCTAAAGTACCATTAATCGATACAGGCTGTAAATCAATTTGAATGGTTATTGTTCGTTTCGGGAATCCTTGATGTCCTAAATTGTCCATAGCTTCTTTTCCACAATTTGTAACAATGGTGAGCTTTTTTTAGTAAGAATTTTAAGATGTCACGCGTAATTACTAACTTGATAATTTGCTATCTTAATAATAACTCTCTGACTAAGTGTTTATCAAATGACTACAAATGGTTTAGCTGTTCGGCTTGATTTTGGGTCTGCCCGTTTTGGTCTTATTATTCTGTATGTTTTCTTTGAAATGCTAGGACAGTTTTTATTCCACGGATAATACAACCCCACTGCAAATTCGATAGGGCACATCCTAATCAGGTATTAAGAAGCAACACCCTTTTATAGCATTCTCTATTACGACGTGACTCTGTTGTATGTTGGTAGTAAAAATTGCTATTGAACTGGTGCAAATATCTGCTGTCTTTTTCTCTTTTGGCTGTTGTTTGATAATTAGAGATAATAAAGTAGCCTTGTTGTTTGATTTCAAGAGAATTGGTGATGCTGATTGGTCCACAGGTTTTCTTGATGCGGAACATCCGGCTCGAAGGACCAAACATATGAGAAAAGCCAGCAGTGCTTAAGTTATTAGCACGAGTTTAATAAGCAATATTGTTTTGTTAACATACACCAGGTTCTGATTTGGATGCCCTATCTAAACCACACAGGATAGCTCTATGGTTGCCTGATTAGGCCCAACTGTTTTAAGGCGTTGCATTCTCGATTCGGCCCAAATCAGATAACTTGATCAGCGCCAAATTATTTAAAGTTAGGTTTGCCGGATAAGGTCTCGAATATTTCTCTTCTCTTTGTATTTTTTATTATTTTATGTTTTTGATGATTACAAGAGATGTCTAGCGCCTCCATATTTGGTTTAAATTTTTGGGATCATCTTGCAGGGTGTTTTTGTTTAAGAAAACATTTAACTAATACTCCAGGGTGACAAGGTGCTTTGCATACATACACACGTACAATAAATACAAAAGCCAATAATAAATATAAGGTGCACAAATCTAAAGAGAGTAAAAATATTTATTGTAAACATATTGGACACGTGTTAAATCCTCCATAACATCCTTGACTTCCTTACCGTGAACACCTATCAATGGCACAATGCTAATTCACAACGAAAAAACAATAAAGATTTCTACTACGTCTCTTCTAATCTGGAGAATATAACTAAATTAAGGTCATTGCGATTAATATCGGAACGTTATGAAATCCTCTACATTTTAATTTATCGCATTGGTCTTCGTTTAGGAGTAGAATAAGGTAAATTATACCCATTACTGTCTATACCAACTTGGCATAAATTATGGCCATATAACTCTTGTAAATTGTCTTTAAACTAATAAACGGTTTAAGCCTCAATCTGCTTAATAAGAACTAAGCTATTTATTCCTGCTAGAAATTAATTACTGAGGGGTCGTTCTTTACCCCTAAAACTCCTCATCCCGTGGTCACACTTTGTCATTCAACCCCATGACTCGCCCTCGCTTTCGGATGTATCAAAGTTGCTGCCCGTATCGATTACTTGCGGTATTCGCTCATGACAGAAAAAATGTGAGTTTATGTACTTTTCTCTCTTACGTATGTGAATGATTTGATTACTTGTTAAACCTATGTACATAATAAAGTAAGTATGACGTAAAATGTTTAATTATTATCTCCATTGTTTACAGACATCAGAAATTTTAGAGTGAAATCTCTTGGCAAATTGACTGTCAACAGTTATTACAGTAATAGGAATGAGGAAGACTAATTTGATTATGAAATGTAGTAGGTACATAAAGATTGTTGTTTTGTGTGGGCCTGAACTTATTTAACTTAAATAGAGTTGGCGTATAAGTACTTAAATACAAGTATGTATTATGTAAATTAAATCTAGTATACTTAAAGTTAATTAAGATATTTCGCAGAGGCAGGTTTTTTATTTAACTAGACATCTATTAAACCTCCGAAAATGTTGTGGGTTATTTTCTAATTTCTTTTCCTTTAAATAAGTTTCGTATCTTATCATATATTAAATTCTTACGTCCTCTCTTCGAACACTAAATGACTAATTCCGTACGTTTCACCAGGATCTAACACTTTTATTGTCATATTTAATTGCTATTGGATCGAACAGTGTAAATGCAAGGATTTAAAGGTAGGATGATTGAATTCTGTATTAATATTAATGAGAGTTCAAGGCTTTATGAAAAAAAAGAATCAATGGCTCTCGAAGACCTCTAATAAATTCACAATAAATTACTGTTTATGAACGGTTGTGACATGAAACGGGATGGAATAAACACTACAAAGTGACAACGTTTTTGTTTACTCAATTTACTTTACAAAAAAGAAGATACAACATCCGTCAATAAATATATCAACCTAGCACGACAAAGTGCAATAAAGTTTGTCGCTAATTTGTTACCAAGTCCAAAAAATTGTTGCTCCAAAAGTAAGTGGAATGTGGTCAAGATATAAGGGCTATAATTTATCACTCAAGCTGATCAGCGAAAAGCCACTGGAGGCCGGTCAAATTCTAAGGACTATAATTTGTCGCTGAAAGATAATACCTTTGTTTATTTTGTCGCAAGTCCAACTGATCAGCGAAAAGTCACTGGAGAGAGATTAATCTCTAAGGACTATACTTTGTCACTAATTAGTCGTTTAAAAGATGATACCTTTGTCCATTTTGTCGCAAGTCCAGTCTCTAGCAGATCAGTAAAAAGCAAGTGAAAGACTGTGAAGCTGTAAGGACTATTATTTACCATTAGATAATATTTTTATCCATTCTATTGCAAGTTCAGCCTCAAGCTGATCAGCGAAAAACCACTGGAGGCCGGTCAAACTCCAAGGACTATAATTTGTTGCTAATTTATCGCTGAATGATAATACCTTTGTCCATTTAGTCGCAAGTCCCGCTTCGAACTGATCAGCGAAAGATCGCTGGAGGACGTTAAAACTCTAAGGACTATACTTTATCGCTGAAAGATTATACCTTTGTCCATTTTGTAGCAAGTCCCGCTTCGAACTGATCAGCGAAGGATCACTGGAGGGCGATCAATCTCTACGGACAATACTTTGTCGCTGAAAGATAATACTTTTATCCATTTTCTTGCAAGTTTAGCCTCAAGCTTACCAGCGAAATGCAATTGAAGGGCGGTTGAGCTTTAAGGATTATAATTTGTCGCTAATTTGTTGCTGAAAGATAATACGTTTACCCATTTTGTCGCAAGTCAAGCTATGAGCTGATCAGCGAAAGGTCACTGGAGGGCAATCAATCTCTAAGGACTATACTTTGTCGGTAATTTGTCGCTAAAAAATAATACCTTTGTCCATTTTGTCGCAGTCCAGCTTCGAGAGTTTTGCGTGTAAATGTTGGGATTTACAATGCATTTATACTGCATGTGTGCTTAGTTTCCAGTATACGGATGATATGAATCATCAATTACGCAAAATAATAAAACTTACTTTCCGTAATGTAAAATAAAATTTTATTAGCAGTTAATGGTTTTTGTACCACGTAAATGAAACGTATAGGTGTAAAGTTTAATTCCGCTTCCGTATGAGTATCTTCGAATTGATTTTAATTCTCAATGAACAAATCCTGGGAATATCCTGTTTGTATGTACATTCAGTATCAACGGTTCAAAGAATACGACAATATTTGAATACTTAAGACCTCTTATTATCGAATTTCCGATCATATTCAAATTGAGTATTAACAATTAATAAACATCAGGTGTTATCTATTTTAACCACAATCGGTGTCATTGAATCGCAGTTTTTGTAAAGGAAATTAATTGTTAAACAAGAGGCTTTTTTATTATTATGTTTATTTATAAATACACAGGTACAAACGTCATACAATGTCTTGTCTAGGTACATGCTATTTGTTTGATATTACTGGTAAATACGAATACGTACGACTATTTTAGTAATAATTATTTTTAAAGACATTCTTAACTTATTTGGTAATTTTCTGTCGTAAGTGTACACAACAGTACTTGGAATTATGATTATCGCAAATAGCAACTTAAATTTTACAACACGATAAAACCATT
>NW_020438951.1:12682-36135 GCF_000699045.2 Agrilus planipennis
GATTATTGTAAAGTTAAAGAGAGCACAGCATGAAGATAATGAATTAGCTAATATTTTTGTGTTAATAAGAAATTGTAAAACTAAGGAATATGAGATAAGAAATGATATTTTATATAAAATTGTAAACGATGAATTTTTAATAGTTGTACCAAATTGTATGCAGATGCAAATTATAAGACGTGCACACGAGAACGGTCATTTCGGAATTAATAAAACCGAGGCTCTCATAAAACGCGATTATTGGTTTAAAAATATGCGAGAGAAAGTTGAGCATGTCATAAAAAATTGTATAGATTGTATTTTAGTCGAAAAAAAACAAGGAAAGCAGGAAGGTCTATTGCATGCAATAAATAAAGGTAGCGTACCGTTAGACACGTATCACATTGACCACTTGGGCCCTATACCGTCAACAAAGAAATCATACCGTTATTTATTTGTTGTCACTGATGCATTTTCAAAGTTTGTATGGATATACCCAACACGTTCAACAGACACAGCTGCCGTAATTGATCGGCTAAAGAGACAGTCCGCAATATTCGGTAATCCCAGAAGAATTATCTCAGATCGAGGGACGGCATTTACCTCAGAAGCATTTAACGAATATTGCAAAATAGAAAAAATCGAGCACGTATGTATTACAACAGGTGTACCTCGAAGCAATGGACAGGTCGAACGAGTAAACAGGACGCTTATTCCATTATTAGCAAAGTTGTCAGCTCCGAAACCCGAAGAATGGTATAAACATGTAAATACCGCACAAAAGTACTTGAACGCTACAATTCATCGCAGCACCAAAAATACCCCTTTTAAACTTCTAATTGGTACTGACATGCGTTTGAAGAGTGATGAACGTATACGTGAGATCATTGAAGAAGAATGGACAAAAATGTTCGACGAAGAACGAGACGCTATACGTGTTGAGGCAAAAGACAAAATTGCCCAGATGCAGGATGAAAATAAGAAATCTTTTAACAAAAAGCGTAAAAAGGCAAAACATTACCAAGTGGAGAACCTCGTCGCAATAAAACGGACACAATTTGGGCCAGGTTTGAAAATGTATCCCAAGTATTTAGGTCCATACCGTATAAATAAAGTCCTGCGTAACGACCGCTACATTGTGAGCAAAGTAGGTAATCATGAAGGGCCGCGCGAGACATCAGTGTCAGCTGACCACCTGAAACCGTGGGCACAATATGATGAAAATCTTCCTAAATTCAATCGAGAAAGTAAAATACCTGAAACTGACGACGAAAATGAAACAGACGATGATGCTAACATCTGAGGCCAGATGTAATGCAGGATGGCCGAATGTAGTATGCAGACGTGCCTTAGAATAAGTTAGTTGTTAATGTTTAAATTTTAAGTTGTTATAGTCGTAAGAATTATTTACTAATTTCTAGGAAAATGTACATGTAGCAGCCAGGTCCTCGGACCCAACCCTGTCGTAAAGTTTATTACCGTTGCTTAAAGAAAAAGACCTCTGGGACGGTCAAGAAGTACCGATTACTGTACAATTTTAAAAAGGACGGAATCGGGAGTCTAAGAACAACCCTCGAAAAGGTTAGACGTCGTGAGGGCTTGGCTCATTCATGTAAAACTTCCATGTTCTGTTAACTTAATCTTATTCATCTTATAACTTGTTTCTTTTAATAAATCGTTATATTTACACGTCCCTGTTAACGTTACTGTTATATCCCTACATGTGTTTGTGTCAGTAATTGTAGGGCCATCAGTCTGAAGATCAAACCTGGCACTAACCAAAAGTTTTTTGAATCTAATAACATGCATAGAGTCCAATACATTTCTTACAATCAATTGGCTTTTCTAGAAACTCTATCCATAGGGTTACCAAGAAGAGTTTGAAAAGGGTTTATGTTTGAACTATACGTAATTCGAAAATCAACTGTATGAAAACTACTGTCGAGTCCTCGAGTAAGTCTTGGCTCGTATTGGGTAGTAATAAACTTGTGTCTTTTTGAACAGTTACGGATCTTGAAATGAGATTCTTAAAATTTAAAAGTTTTAAGTTTAAAATACAATTGAAATTCGTACGTTCGATATTGTGTTTAAGCGTTGGGGTTTGAACTTTTTATATTCGAATGTGAAACATTAGAAGAAAGGGGTTTGATACATCAATCAATAAAGTTTTGATCGATTACACCTATCCACGGATAAATGTATTGACTCTATATAGATACAGGTGATACGACAGTATTGCCATCAATATCTGTTCCCACCATGAAAGATCCCCGTTTCGCATCCTATAAATATGACTCTCACTCTTGGTGAGAAGATTTAGTGACCGGTGAGCTTCAAATTTAAGGTAAGGCAGCATTGAGGTGTGTTTGGTGGGTGCATTTTTCTCTTATATTTGCCGACCCAGAGAAAACGTTTTCTTAAGTAGTTCGAACATCGGCATCGCATCGTTTCTTTAATTCATAACATACGATCACCTGCTACGGTAAGTGCCACCAATTAGCATTAAACTTATAACAAATTACGTTTACATACTTAATTATTATTTAATTATTGTATCTACATCCTTAACCTTTTGAAATTGGCGAATAAGTTTTGTTGTTTTCGATACAAGAAGAAAAATGAGAAAACGGTCAACAAATATTTTTCAAAAACATTCTAAATGCCATAATAATAATGTTAATTAAATTTTTATTAAAAATAGGAGCAAATCCTGCGTGACGTGCGATCAATTTTATTAAACACTTACCTATTGAATAATTATTTATTGAATGAACTGTATTCAACTAAATTTGATTGTTTATGATAAAAAATAATACGCTTTTATCATTAAATTTTAACTTAATTAATCGAAAGTGAAAAGTCTGATGTTCAATTCAACCTTGGTAAAGTTTTCTAAACAAACTAATTTTTCACTTTGTGAGATGACTAACTACTGTGCTCTTTGCGGAAAAAAATTATTTGTGATGTTCGAAACTTGCTTACCTTGGTAATTAAAAATGCTACAAAATTAGCCTTTTATTTCAGTAACTAATAACCATCGGCACTAGACATCTAGGAAACTGCTAGATATCTGTTTTTGGCGAACAGTTATACTTAATTACAATTATTTAAAATAATTCATTACTTAATAATGCGACAAATGCTGGTGAGTGTATATAAAGTTGAGATTTATTAGGATTCTACTCGATGAATGTTTTTTAAATAATTTTTTATTAGTTTGTTTACTTTCACGAATTTAGTGTTTACATTAATATAAAAATCGATAACAAAAAACATAGTTTTATAACAATTATTAATAATTAATATAAACATACTCCTAATTTCTATACACATTCGTATAAAGGAGCAGCCGAAACTATTGGGCCGATTTGAATGAAATTTTTGGAATCATTTTCTGACTATTACACAGGAATACAATCAGAACGAATTTTCCGAAAATCACATTCTAACGAGTTAAAACAAAAAATTGTTTTGTTAGACTTTGGCTTCGTCTGGGGTCAGTTCCTAGGTATTATGTAAGATTAATAAGCTATTGTGATGTCGATCAATCCTGTGGATTTTTAATAAGTAAGGGTCAAGTCAATCAATTTTATAAGAAAGCGATGTTCTGTACAACTTTTTATAGCTCCATCGTATTTTGTTTATTTTTATAACCAAATAATGAAATAGTTAACAATTTCAAATATTTCTTTTAACGAAAGAAGAGGCCTTCAAACTCTACCAGAAAAGTTAATAATATTGTTTGAAGTCGTTGTCCTTTTGCTTCCTACAGGAAATCTACTTGGTACCATATAGAAGTATTCTCATTATTTCAATCAACATTTTCCTAATAGCAACAATTATGCTCGTATTTTCTCACACTCTTATAAACAAATAGCAACGAATCCATAAGAATTAAATACACCTTTGTGTTTTGTCTTGCATTATCTCACACGGTTGTAATTCTTTTGCAAAAGTTTCGTTCTTAATTATTTGCAGTTTACGTAACGTTCAACATTCAATTCAACTACTTTTTTCGATGTTTATTAGAACAGACGGATGAATATTCAGTTATTGTTCATCTTTTTGCTTAATTGTCACTCTAAAATTAATTAATGTATCTATTCTCAGCCGGATTTTTGCATAGAATTAATTTTAATTTTAGATATAACTTACGAATAATTAGCTGCCTAGGCGGTTTTGGATAAATAATTATTGATTGATTTTGATTATTGAAAAGTCGACACATATAGACTGGAACAATTGATTGAACTGACTCCTACATTGCGTACATGAAAATTAGTTCAATTAAAAATGAAAATTAATGGATTCTTCAGAAAACGACTAAGTTTTTTAGCATTTGTTCGAACTTTCTTTTGTTGGTCTCATTTAGCATCTGTATAATATTGTATACACATGTACATATTAAGAGTAATAGGTATATTTAAGGGTGTTTGGGAGGTACAATCGGAGACAAGAGTACTTAAAAATAGAAATTCGTGTTTAATTAGGTTTTGCAGCATATCATGAGGTAAATAAATACTATCTATACTAAAAAAAAGTATACGGTTTAAGAGAAAACTTGGCTGTGAATATTCCTTGATTTCTACTTCGAAACAAAAAAATATTTAGTTTCATTCTTTATTATTAATAATATTATCATTATATTATCAAGTAAAAACGAGATTTTCAGCTAATTTTTCAATTTTTCCTCGATAACCATTTAGTAAATTTGAATAACCTTACGCTAAACTGATTCTCCAGAGTTCAAGTTACTTATTATAAAAGTTTGAAATTTCTGGTAGCTTTTTTTCTGTTAATAAAAATAAATTTAATCTGTTCGGTTAACGAATCTCAATAAAATGACGTGTAAAATTACAATTTTTTAAAATTTCAACAACTTTTTAACGATTTAGTGAATCGATTTGTAATTTTTACAGGAGTTTTAGAATTGAATGAGGAACGTTCTTCAAAATTTTTATTTGCCTCGTAGCATTTTGACATACCTCCCAAACATCCTTAAAGAAAAGAAGTAGCGTTGACAAGTGCTTTATAAATAAGTGGTAAATGTTCCTTGTGCAAATGTAAAAATACTTCGAGCAACCTTACAAGGACCTGAGTTGCATGAATAATCGTGAACTCGTCGAACCGAATAAGGTGAACTCGTTTCATTTCTTTCATTTCTTTTCGTAATAATAACGACTGCGTGTAATGTAGGTTCAGGTATATTGGGATCACACTTTAATTTAAATAGAAAATGCTGTAATTTATTAATTAATTTTTTTTAATTGATACTTCATAACTGGGAAGCTTTCCGGCTGATCGTGGACATTTGTCGACTTTGACAACTTTTTTTCTTTTTTCTTTGCGATGTTACCGGATTTTTTTTTTTTGCTCTGTATATTGGACCTATGTATCATGCATCTGCATGGCGCCTATCATCGTGTCCCATGCCTTGCATCATCATCTAGATATATTACGATTTGTATTTTGATGTCGTAAGAAGTACATATGGATTTGTTTAATCGTTATGAAATAGTCCATGTAAAAGGACGTGCTGGATCATTTCATTCTCTTCACGTTTATACTTGCGCAAAGAAAATGTACACATAAAATACATATCTATCTCAACGATGTGAAGCACCTTTAAGATTTATTGGATGCATATGTACATACGTATTACGGAAGACCTTGATTAATAAAAGGTCTTTTTTGGAACAGTCGTGGAGTCATAAAAAACTTACCATAAAGGAAGAAAAATTAGTCAAAGGACACTAGAGAACGACCAGTATCATCAAGAGAAATACTGACGCTACAAAATGTTTAACAGAATTACAAATAATGGTTTTATTAGGGGTGCTACTATACCATGTCTGGAATATATTTATTTATCAAGAAACTTTGAAAACTGTCCCAAACTAACGGAACTCTGGATATCTTTTTAACAAAGCGTAACACACCGCTCACAAGCTTTAAATTGCATTTATTATTGGACTTATTCTTATGACTGAAGGTATTTGTTCGGATTTTCCTGTAGGTACCACGTCAAATTTTTCAAAAGTCAATGTTTGATCGAACGTTACATCACACTATGTCACGACTTTAGTCCGTTTCTGAGATGAGATCTCATTAAATTCTTGTATTACGTACTCTGAAACTCGACCCTCTTGTTACGGACATGTGACAACCGCAACACTTCTGTTTCGTAATTAAATCTCCCACATTGTTTAACTATATACTTATTATGTATAATCAGATATTGAAATGCCACGAGTGATTTACGTACACAATTCAAAAATACCCGCTGTTTGTATTAAAACGAATTTTGCAATTTTAAGTGGGAATTCGCGTTGAGAGTTTTGACCTAAACTTAATCAACGTTGAAAGCACAACTATGATTTTTTTTGCCAATTACTGAAGTTATCACTGTAAAATTAATGTAAACAGAACAAGAAGTCACTATTTACGTACTTCCCTGATCAGGTGATAGTGTTCTCATCTTAGATTAGATAGGAGAAGGGACTTTGATAGTTTAAAACGTAACAGGGCAAATTTTCATTGGAACCTTATGGGCTAGTAACAAACTTTTAAATGCAAATGTTAATGAATAATTTGGAGAGGAAGATAATTTTAGTAGTTTTGGTTAGGACACTCTTTCTTCCTATTTGAGATTTCGAGATCGAAATTTCATTCATCGCAAAATATGTACGTACTAAAACCTACTGGTCCTTTAAGGTCATGATGTGGTCACGTTCACGTTATGTATTACGTTTGCAGTTATTGGTTAAAGTAAATTTAATTAGTGTCAACATTTTATACTTAATACATACTTTGGAATCCGAAGTAAGTAATAAATTGTTTCCTTGACATTTAATTTTAGTATTAAAACATTATTTTATATCTAATGGTTTTAAAAGGGTCAAAGTTTGCTTCACTTACGTATCAAAAATTCCAAACAGACTTGAGAATAAAAGTTCTTACTTTGAAATTGAAGATGCATAAAAAACAGTGAATGGACAACTGGTTTTGTTTAAATCTTTTTACCTGAATTCAATTCATGGTCAATTTCAATGTGCAATTTAATTGTAAAGTTTTGTAACGTAAACTGGTAATCTTTTTGATTAATAGATTACATTACATTAGTTAGGGATGTGGGATGTTTCAGGGTGGAAATTAGTGGAAGTGCATGTTCAGCCAGTCTTAAGACTGACGATCTTATGATGATGAATAGATTTTAAAATAACTGATTACATAAAACAGAAAAAAGATCGTCAGTGGACCAGTCCTTATTTGAAAAGATCGATCTTTCGTTTCCTATCATATCATTACTGATCTTTCCATAGGAGTTGAATAAGGAAATGGCAGAAAAAACAATCGTATCCATTTACGAATCATCAACAATAACATTTCGTAACTATTAGCTATGTGTGTTCATGCATATGTGCGTCTATTTGCTTTAAAATGAATGAAGTCGCGAGTGAAATCGTACAGGTTGTGCGAAAGCACTACTGACAACTATTATACGTAAGTATGGGATTGCAGATCGTATCTCGACAATCTTTTCTGACCCAGTGAACTTAAGTACCAACGTGTTGTGGATCTAGGTAAATCATTGGATTGAAATGCAGTAATGCTTTAAAGATGGGTAGCCAATAATAAATAAATAATTAAATAAACTATTAGACAATGGCTTAGACAAAAAATAACGATCGACACCGCAAATTTTATCAAAATGTTTATGATGATTCTTCGTTTCATTTTTGTGATAAAAAGGTGTGCTAAAAGACTATTCTGAGTAATATGCGTAAGAAAACTTTGAAGTATTAGAATCAGCAGAAAATCGCAGTTTCTAAAATAAATAAACGAAATCTACAATCTATTTTATAGTCACACCCATTTCATTTCCATACGGATCTTTTCCGGGGCACCGTTTATTCGAGAGTAGTTCGTCATTTGCATTCTAGACCAGGACAGGGACGTCAACATGTGTTTAAACAATTGAAAACAAGCGACGATATTTTATTCTGTTTTGTTAATGTGTATGCACCAGGAGTACGTGTGACATGCTTGCAATTATAAATCGTTACCTGGTGTTTACCGATTCTTTTGCTAAAACTTCATGCTTTTGAATCAACTTTTTAGATTACACAGACAAACGAAACTGGACGAAACACGTGTCCACGTTTTGTCCTGGCATTTGAAAATTTGTCCTCTTGGTTTAATTATTGTTTAGTCTACTTTTATATCCTTATTTTTAATCCTAATTATTCCCACCAGTTAACATTAATCTATTAACACACCCAATTTGACATTAAATGGTTTCAAATTACTTAATGTAAAACATGAAAGAGCAAATCGCCTGTTTCATCGGCAACTTCTTCTATCATTAGACAAGTGCCATTAATCAATTGAAAGAATGTCCCTGCTGGATACCCTTTACGTAATATGAAGTTAAGGTGATCGAAGAAAAAAGTGTTTCGATATTAAAATTTTGACCACGAACTTGGATTAGAATTCGAATTGGATAAAGGCCAACATGAAATGTAAATTTAATAGTTTTGTTGTATATCCTATGCTAATTAAATGATGCAGTATACGACATCTTTTTGGTATAATTTTAAAATAAATAAAAGACCAGTATTCGGTTTATAAATATTTAACATGGATAGGTAAAAAAGAGAAATGTTACGATCACTTATATGGGGAAAGGTAGACAAATAGAAGAAATAAAAATTTGCCTCAAAAGACCACTAACTATAAAGATAATTTTGTATAATATAAAAGCGCGTTAAGGTGTTGTAAAAGGTGACATATCTTTTGTTAAAAATGTGTTTTAGCGAAATCAAAAGAAATTTCGTGACCTTTTTAAACAATTTTCGGATTTGGACACACAAAATTTTGTTATTTACAGTGATTCAAGTCAATCATAATTTATATGATATAGAAGCGCGCCAAGGCGTCGTAAAAGGTGACATTTTTTCTCAAAAACGTGTTTTTATGAAATCGAAAGAAATGGTTTATAATTTGGCACCTTTTTAATTAATTTTTAGACTTGAATGCACAAAACTTTGCTCTTTACAATGATTCAAGTCAATTTTAATTTGTATGATATAAAAACGCGTCAAGGTGTCGTAAGAGATGACATATCTTTTTCCGAAAATTTGTCTTTATGAAATCAAAATAAATGGTTCATATATCGGCACCTTTCTAATCAATTTTCAGATTTAGACGATCTTTACAGTGATTCAAGTCAATCTTGATTTGAATGACATAAAAGCACGTTAAGGTGTCCTAAAAAGTGACGCATCTTTTGTCAAAAATGTGTGTTAATAAATCGAATGAAATGGTTCATATTTCGACACCTTTCTTAACAAAAAAAAATCAGATCGGTTAATTTGAAAATACGAAAAGAAAAATGCTTGATTCTTTGAGTTTCGATTCATTGAGCTTAGTGAGAAGTACAAAGATTTAATAGCTTTACATGCTTCTAAGTTTTAACTTTATTTTTTTATTGTTTCAGATGAGGATATTTACCACACTGGTCGCCTTCGCGGTGGTGACATTCTCAAATGTAGTTTTAGGTCAATTAAGGTCGCCTTCCAACAGACCAGGACGGTTTTTAGCACTGCCCAATCCACAAAAATGTGCAAATAGTAAGTCTCATACATTATTATTAAAATAGGAAACTCTTGTATGATTGTTTTATTCAAGATATTAAACATAATTATAATTGCTATTCAAACAAGGTGTAGCAAATGATGTAACAAGTGTAAGAAGCACTTGAAGATTCTTGTTAACCTGCGGGTTAATTCGAGATAGGTCACAGATCATTATTGCCATAGTCTAAGCATAGAATTTCACACATTTGCGAAATATTCTGCATTTTATTGACCTGCGGACAGTCGTGTAATGTGCAAAATTTACGATTTTCTATTTGCATATATGCACATAGCTTCTCATTTCTCATAATAGTTCTTTCTTCATTCTTATCTTATATTGTATGCAGTGACCTTTAATGAAAAGATCGTCATTTGTTCATGGCAATTTTATCTACGCTAATTTATCAAGAGGAATGTCTCTGGATCTACTGTACCTATTTTAAAAATACCTCGACTAGTAAAAAGATATACTACCCCAAAGTAGTATAAGATAAATTTTATTCAAATAAAAGTAAGTTGTAGTTCGAGATCTCAATATTTATGAATGTAATTGTCCACAGAAGAAATTAGGATACTTTCGAACGAAAAACTTAGCATATATTCTGCTAATGACTTAATCATTTTATAGTATCTTATAGGCAGATTAATTGTGTGAATATCCTGAACTATTTACAGAAATTAAGAATTTAAATCATGTAACATTTACTAGTTAGTTGTTGAGTTCTAAGGTATAGGTACATTTTTTTAAACATTTACAGTGTTTATAAATTGTTAATTAATTTCACTTATAACATTTTGGAAAAACCCCCTTGTTTGTTTAAAATTGTGCTGAATCCTTAAAAATATTTTCAGCATTGTTCGTGACTTAAATATCTTTTGATTGTTTGGCATTAATTATTATTCATTTATCGTGTGCTTAATAAGACTTAGTGTAGAACTATTTAAGAAAACTGACAAGTATCACGACGATGAACATTTTATTTGTAAAATTCCTTTCGTTCAAGGATGACAGTAGTTGTTAGGTCGACACATAAAGACAAATAAAGAAATGTTAAGGAACTGATTTTATTCCGAGGACCTAGAAGGTCGGTCACACACAAGTTTAGCAAATAATTTTTTATGGGGCCACAAGAAAAACATTCTATTTTAACACGGTATAAAAGAAACGCAAAACTTTATTCAACAAATACAAAAATACGTAACTTATAAGTACGTATTTTATTCGATAGGTAATCCACAACAATTATTTTGCTTTACAGTGGTTTCATCAGGTTCATTACCACATTTTCATCTTGTGTTTACAAAATTTCAAATTATTATCCTAGTTAATATTGGTTGGATCTTATAGAACCTTGAAGAAAATCCTTGTTAAACATGTACGTGTCTGAAGTAATATACACCTCGATACATCTTGAAATATTTTTCCAAGTACTTTTTTTACACAATTATTGTATAATATTGCATTTGGTATGTGTTATACAACATTTCTCATTAAGTGTACTTGTTTTTGGGTTTTCTCCATACAAAAATAAAATAAACTTGAACGAATTACCAAAGTGACGTAATAAAAATTAAACATCTCGAGTGCCAAGTGAACTTTCTTCATGTGAAAGTTGTCATGAATTTGCTGATGCTAAATAATTTAATGTCTTTTTATACATACACAGCTTCTCTCACAAGTTGTTAACTACCCAAACAAGAATATATTCTTGGGCAATACTTAAAGAAATCTGTTTTAAGATTAAAACAATTAAAAAACAAACTCTCATAATAATTTACTATTAAATAAATAAATTATGTAAGGATTTAGATAACATCAATTTTTTTTTTGTTGTTTTCGTAAGGAGAAATTATTTTTAATTGACTCAACAATTTTACTTAAAACATCCCGGTACTTTTAGGCATGTAGGTAGCGTAATAATGATTATTTTCGGTGTTTTTTTTGAGTTTTCTACACATATAGACAAATGTACCTATCATATGACACCACTTATGATACCTTTTCAGCGTAAAAATTACACCAAAATACACGCTTTTTTATGGCGTACACGTGCGAGACGTGTAACCAATCTTTCCGCAATCTTTTTTAAAAATAATTTACAATTAGATATGTTTTGTTATTGCAATTTTATTAAAATTATTAGTAGCATTAATAACTTTATTTTATTTTGTTGTCTATTGTCTGAGTAATTAATGTACTTACCGGTTTCTTAATTGCAATTAGCGGCAGGTATGTATCTCCTTATTAAGCATTTTTTTTTCTAAATTAAAGTCTAAAATTGTTAATTAAACGATGAAAAGTGCTTAGATGCGAAGCGAATGAAGATGATTAGTAAATATTTGGTTCCTTTTAAAACGTTGTCTTACTAATAGTATATTAGATAATTAATTAAAATCTGTTTGATCTTTGAACTTTTACCGCTGCTTAAGAAAATATTCCTTCCTGCAAACGGTTAGGTGCCTATACTAGAGCCTCAGGTTTAATGATTTTCAGTTTGACTTGTTCAATTCGGTATGCTAATGTTATTTACAATATTACAATACACGACCGTATAATTTCTGTGTGTTAACTCATCATTTTGTCTTGTCTCTCGTAATAACAGACTAAAATAATAACAGGCTTATAGGAGTAGAAGCCAAATTGTGTAATAATTACCTTCATAAATATCAACGTGATTAAGAATTGAGTAATATCGTTGCCTTTTTGAGAATTTGAAAACAAACGTGAAATATTTGATAGGCAATTCGAAAAGGTATTTGTTTTTGAAAAACATTTCTAATTTATATCGAAAAAAAGAAAAAGATACGTAATAATTATATTAACGTGTTGTAAGTATTAATCTTATTAATAAGTTTCTAGGTTTATTATAGATAGGTACCATAAATGTTGTCGGGAAGTTGGAATATAAATCATTATAAAATATTTGTGTGAGGTATAACATTCGTTTTTTTTTTTATTTCAGGACCTAAGCAATTCTTCTTTAGAGGTCACAATTACTTTTATAGTGGACATGTTCCTGCGTTAGCGAATAGAAGAGTGGATTGGTTAGATGGAAGGAATATTTGCAGAGAATATTGTATGGATTTGGTCTCTTTAGAAACTCAAGAGGAGAATAATATGATTTTCAGATTGATACAGCAAAGTAAGGACCATTATTTACTTGTTGGTATATAATAATAATACAGGGTATTTATACACGTTAATTCATTTTAAAAAAATCTAAATGACAACCTTATATGTTTTTATTTGGAAGACTATAAATCCACTGACTTTACTTTAAATCGATTTTGATTTAAAACCTTTCTGTGGAAAGCACATGGAATATTGATACCAAAAAACTTGAAAAAAAAATTTAATGGCGCGTTAATTTTGTCCAAGTTTTTATTTAATAAATAAATTAATTAAACTTTATGAACCTTTATAGTATTTGGAATCAAACAGTTGAAATTTTTAATGTTTAATTTTATGAAAATATCTTTAAGTGACTTTAGTACCTGCGTAAAACATTTTCAAGTTTAGAGTAATGATCCTAACAAGTTATTTGCAAATGAGAATTGAATTTCCTACAAAATGACTTAGAGCAGAATTCCTTTCCACGAAATTTGAATGAAGAAATTATTTTTTATCTTGTATTGTTACAGAAAACCTTTCATATGTTGGACATCACTTATTTTCTTGTTTGGAATGGTTTTTGACCCATTATTAATTAATTATCTAATTTTAGACGATGTTCCCTATATTTGGACATCAGGTCGTCTATGCGACTTCAAAGGATGCGAAAATCGTCCAGATTTGGAACCCAAGAACATATTGGGTTGGTTCTGGTCTGCAAATCGTGAAAAAATGGCCCCCACGAACCAGGTCCCTAACGGATTTAGTTACAACCCTTGGTCTCGTACAGGACACAAGAAACAGCCCCAACCTGACAATGCAGAATTCGAAATCAACGGAACGACAGAATCATGTCTGTCTGTCCTGAATAACGTCTATAATGACGGTATTGCGTGGCATGATGTTGCCTGTTACCACGAAAAGCCTGTCGTTTGTGAAGATTCCGAAGAATTGTTGAATTACGTTGCTGCCACCAATCCAGGAATTCGTCTTTAAAGTTTTACTTTAATTCGTTTTCCATTTTAGCAGTAATTGTCTTTTGTAAATTTCTATATAGGTACATACATACGTATTTATTTTTTAGTAAAGGAAAAGGAGAATGTATAAAGAAAGTACCTTTTTGTGTATCATAATGCATCTGCTTATGCAGATAGTTATAAAAAAGAACTTTAACAAATTTTTCCTCAGTAATTTATGAAAATGGTTATTTTTTTATTACCTATAAGTAGTCGATTTTAATAAAATAAATGCACCCCGATTTCTTATGAAAATCAAGACATGATGTAATTTGTCAATTTCTGATGCAAAATAAAATACCCACCACCCTTTTAATCAACACATAACGTAAATAAGTATTAAAAGTTACTTTCAGTTTTACTTATTATCAATTTAATTAATTTTATTTTCCCTTATAAGATAATAAGAAGACTAGGTACTCTAAAGTTGCCTTGTTTTAATTAATTTTCAGTATTAGTGGCAATATTTTTAATTATGATTCAGTATCTAACTTAAATTTTTATTCAAATTAAATGGATTAAAAAATACACATTAAATGAAACAATATAACATTTCTTAAAGTATACAACGGAACAATTATTTAACATTTTTGTCAAGATTTAAGTACCTATGTACCTAATGGGTTACAAAAACTATTTGAAAATAAAAAGTAACAATTATTGATGAATCGAAATTAATAAGTAATTCTTAATTAATAAAGAATATTCTCACTTATTTTCTACTTTTCCTTTTTCCCCATTTCTCGTCCTCTGGTCGTCTCTCTTTTTTCGGATTTAGCTTCATCTATGCAAAAAATTAAAGTATTTTGTTGTCTTAAAAAAGCTGACAAACTAATTGATATGAGAAGAAAAAACAGTATATAATTTTCAATTCTGATAACACTAAATTGTATGTACTTATATGAAATTCGAAAAGAAAAACATTTTTAAAGAGCAAAGTTGGGCAAAGCTCTCATCAAACCAATTGAAGCTTACAATCCTTACTTAAAGTGCTTTAGTTATGCAACTTCAATTACATTTTAAAATCCATGGACTTCAAATTACCAATTACTTCATAAGCAATTAGATTTAAGTCTCTAATAATGACTTTGAAAGTGCCTAAAGCACTTTGAAAGAGATTGAAGCCATTTAAATTGCAAATGAAAAGGCATCAGTTAACTTTGAAAGGGCTTAAAGCCTTTGCTTTGAAATGCAAATTACGGATCACTATCATAAAGTAATTCGTTATCAGTTGCTTCTTCATGAAATGACTTCAAATACAAGAATGGAAGCACATTTTAAAGTTCAAAGCATCAATGCTTTGCCCATCTCTGACTCTGTGGTGTCTAATATTTAAATAAATTGTAACAGTAAGTGGTCAGAAAAGAAAAAAATAGTACAATAGTAGCACTAAATTGTATGTACATGTAATAAAATAGATTTATAAAGAGCAAAGCTGGGCAAAACCCTCATCCAATGAATTGAAGTGGAAGCTTATAATCCTTACTTAAAGTGCTTTGGTTATGCAACTTCTATTACACTTTAATATCCAAGGACTTCAAATTACCAATTATTTCATAAGCAATTGCATTTAAATCTCTAATAATTCTTAAAGCACTTTCAAAGAGATTGAAGCCATTTGAATTACAGATGAAGGCACCAATTATTCAATTGGAAAATTCAAAAGGTACTTAAAATTGAAAGAGCTTAAAGCCCTTTTTTGAAATACAAATTATTATAGATTACTTTTGTAAAGTAATTCTTTAACTAAGCCACAGTTGGTTGTTCATAAAAGAGCTTAAACTGTAAGGATTGGAAGCACATTCCAGAGCTTTGCCTTGCCACTCTCTATAAAGTGGTAAACTTGAAATTATTTATGTTAGACAATTTACTTGTAAATTATGTTGTTCAAATGTAATATTTTACCTTGCACAGTTCGTCAACTGTTACTGTAAAGGTGTTAACGCTACTGCTGTCGCTGCATTCGTCAAATTTTCTTTTCTTCGGGGAAGTCAGTAATAATTTATAAAAATCGTCGTCCTTTTTATTTGAATATGTCGGTTGAGGAACATCCTGTTTGTCAACTGTACTAACATTCGTCTTTTCTTGTCGTAGTCTCCCATTTTCTTCGTTAGCATCGGTCCATTCGTCATTTGCGAGTTTCAATTTATGCTCCAACTCTTCGGTTTTTGCTATTTCCTTATCGTTAAGCTGTTCGTATTCTGCCATGGCCTCTGCATGGTCTTTTGTAATTTTTTCGTATTCTATTGTGTAATTCCTAATATTTTGATCTTCCTCTGCTTTCTTCGAATCCAGGACTTGAAGGGCGTCCTTTATTTTAGAATTGTAATTGGACATCTCTTCAGAGTAACATTTCTGTTTTTCTTCTAACTGTCTTTTAAAGGAAGATATTTCTTCTTTGATAGCAGCCTTACAGTTTTTCAAACGGTCAGTTTCCTTTTCCATATTCGAAATTTTCAGTGTTATCTCTTCATTTTCTTTAATCATTTCTGTGATTTGCTCTTCTGCTGGCTGATTTTCACATTTTAAAATTGATATTTCTCTCTCCATTATGATCGATTCGTTACTTTCTACTTCAAGTTGAGTTCTAAGCACTAATTGGTCCTTAAAATAAAAATGTATCATGGTTAAAATTTCTTTTAACATTTTTATACAATACTAAAAATCAGTGTACCCACCTGTGCGATTTTTAAACTGTACTCCTTCAACAGTTTGAATTCTTCTTCTTTCTCTCGCATATCCTGAGAATAGATCGATGCTTCATTTTTAAGGGTCGTTATAGATCTTTGTGTAGTTTCTTCTAGTTCCTGTTTCTTTTTGGAAAGTTCTTCAAAGTTTGCTTGTAATTTAGTACGTTCTCTGGCGAGTTCTTCAATTTTTATTTGTTTTTCGCAATTTTGCTTGCTTAATTCGACGCATTTAACATTCAAATCGGAAATTTCTTTTTCTTCCAACTCTTTACTGTAAAATTATTATTTAGGAGATAAAGGATTAAACTACAATTTATTATCGTATGCTTAAAAAATGATTAAAATAGAAATTAAATAATTACATAGTTTCAAGTTGATCAACCGTCTCCTTGAATTTTCCAAGTTCAACGTGGTACTGTTCCTCTTCTTCCTGAATTTGTTTTGTAATTTCTTGTATCTCTTTTGTTTTGTTATCATAACAGTCTTGTAACTGATTATTTTCATTTCTTATCTTTATTAATTTTTCTTCTATATCATCACACTCTTTAGCATTGATTTCTTTGTTTTTTGTAAGTTCATGAATTTTTTCCTGAATTTCTTTTACTTTACCGTTAAGTTCCGCATATTCTTTTTTAACTTCTTTTATAGTTTGTAAATTTATGTCTTTCATATGCATCACCGTATCAGATTTATGCTTTATCTTTTCTTTTAAAGCTTTCAAGCTCTCTCTTAATGTGTTGTCAATGAAAATCTTTTTAATTTCCAATTTTTCTATTATATTCTTGTATTCTTCCTTTTCACATGAAGTCATATACGAACTCTTAGATGCTGTTTCTAATATATCATTAACCCTCGCTGCAACTGTTCTCATCTCAATTATATCTTTTGAAATACAAGATCTTTGTGTCCTATAATTGCTACCTTTTGAACGTAATTCTAAATTGTCGTATTTTAGTTTATTAATTTCGTTTATAATATTAATGTTTAAACGTTTACTTTCATCTATTTTATATTTTGTTTCAGATACATATTCCTTGGATTCTTCCTACACAAATTATAATAATAGTATATTAATGTTTACAGAAGTAAATAATGAAAAATCTACAATCACTTTAAATTTGTAATTTAAGTAATAAAAATAAAAGAAGCACCTAAAAGTTTTACAAACTTTTCGTTTATAATATTTACTTTATTCTTTTTATAGTTTTAATTAATGTGTATTGAAAATCTCCGAATTAATTTTTATTCTTATTACTTCCATTATGTTTTATTAAGAAGTAACGGCTCTTAATTTTAGATTAATTAACTTTAGTTTACCTTAACTTTTTCTGATAGTTGAAGTTCAGAGTAAAATGTCTGTCCGTTTTCATTTTCCTTTACAAAAGTCTCCATTTTTAAACCACTAATAATTATTTTTACGATTTTGAAAATACAAATAGTTACAGCCAAAAACGCAATCAATAATACTAAAAACAATTGTTTAAAGAAAATGTTTCTAAACAGTTACATATAACAAAGAAAGCAAAGCAAGCTTTGTGTTTTTATCATCTCTTTAATCAAAAAAACAGAATGGAGAATGTGAAAATAGACGGTATTAATTTATTAAGAATAATGACCACGTAGGTATCTAATTAATTAAATAACAACATATTTCTTCTATAATTCGCTCATGGTGAAGTGAAATGAACGCAACTTTTGCCGCGTGCGGCCATACTACGCACATGTAATCTATGATGCACATTCTATATTTGTCTATTACTATCTATGAATTAAGTATGTTCCTATTATCTATGGTATGTTCTATATGTATTTTATGCAGCAATGGCAGCAATTGACAATTATGTCATGATTATGTCGTTGACACCTATTTCCATCCTATTTCTTAGACGTTTTATATTATATCTTGTGTTTTAATGGTGTAGCTTGTAGCTAATTGCTTTTTGACCGTTTAGATGATTTAACAGATGCACTGAAGTTAATTTTCATCTTACTAGAACAGCACATCCTACATAATAAGAAGACTGTTGCAACTTGGTTGCAATTTTCAGCATCCTTCAGTTTATGAAATTCGTCAGTAAATATTCATACAGTAATTAGTGCATTAAATTAGAAAAGTACCTTTTTGTTACTAGTTACAGTTATCAACCCTGTTTCAGGTTCTATGATGGATCAGTGGTGCTCATCATTTAAACAGTCACAATCAGATTTAAAGTGTTTCCAATTCTTGTTTGGCTTTCTCTCCACCCTTGTAAAACTTTGGAACGTTGCATGCTGCAGTTAACTAAGGTGAATACATATAAATTTTACAATTAATATTAGTTGTTCTTTATTAATCTATTACCACCCGTTCTGTTTCAGATCAAGAAAGTAGAGATGACAAAGAAGACATAGTCAGAATGAGAAACACTAAAACATGTTATCTTTCTTCCTGTGTTTGCCTTACTCTTTACATTTGGAATGTTGCATTCTGCAGTTAATTAAGGTGAGAATACATGATACAATTAATACTAATTACCCTTTATTAATCTGTTACCACCCTATCTATTTCAGATCATTGGTGCAGAAGACAAACAGGACACCCACATTTGAATGTTTTTTTTTTTATTCAATCTTTTTCTGCATGATTTTTAATTGAATTAATTTTTGGTTTGCATGTTTTCTTTGAATTTGTTTTTATATGAATTTATATTTTATTTTGCATGTTTTTTATTTGAATTAATTGTTTATTTTGCATGTTTCTTGTTTACCCCTTTGCTTAGCTTACTGCATATTCTTCCTAATTTGCTTTGCATTTACCCTACCTCTTCTACATGATTCAATGTTTCCTTATCGTGTTCTTTTCTCTTTTCATCCTTGTGGAACTAGGGAGGGCCTCCCCGAACCACAACCCCAGGGCTTGGCTTTTTAGTTGATCTTAAAAGTGTCTTATACACTTTTCGCGAGTCTACTCTAGCATTACTTCCTTTCATACAGGGTACAGTGGGTTATCTGGAATAGGAGCAATAGGCGACTGCCCAGCTTGCCTTGGCGAAATCTGTCCGATCTTCTCTACCAAAGCTATTAGTATTTGCCATTAGTCCTGTTAATTTTCCACTATTTGCTTTCAGATAATGAGGTATTTCCTAAGAAGAATGAAGGCATCTAATTGTTTTGCTTATTATTGTATTTTCTTTGAAATCTCATTTATTTTCTTGTCTTTCCTTTACAGGTATTTTGTCTGTACTGTATAAACTGTCATATTATAATAATCATACTTAGGCTTGTTAAAATTTTTCTAAATTTATTTTTTTTGAGTGTATTTAAGTGAATTTGAACTTTATTAGTAATTTTAATAATTAGAAGTAGTTTGGATGGATAGGGTGGCTTTAAGGGAAGATGTGGAGGCCACAGAGGGTTAGGGGGCTTTTTTCTCCCTAATCTTGCGTTTAAATAATAATATGACGGTTTATGAATAATATGACACTTTTTATTGTATTTTCTTTGAAATGTTATTGTTTTTCTTGTCTTTCTCTTACAGGTATTTAGTTTTTTAATTTATAAATCGTTAGAAACTATTATTTCTTAGTATATTTTGTATTGTGCAATTGATTGGAATAAATATATTTGTTGTAATAATTGCAAATTGTGTATCTAAATAATAATTGGATTATCATTGTATTATCATTATTTATATTGTAAGTACTATTAGCTTGCAGCAAATTTTCCTTAAACAAATTCTGCTTACTTAAATAGCAGGTGCTGTATAAGAGAAATACAAAATAAATGTGCTTTATAATAAACAGCGTTTGATTTACAAAACAATTATCGTCATTTGTTGAGAAATATATATTAAATAACTGTACTGAAATTAGCTTAGATTAATTTGTTTAGAGTAATTAACATCTAAAAATTGCTGTAGTTTTGGTAGTACTAGCGCCCTCGTACGTTGAGGGGCTGAACTAGATTGAGAAACAGAGAGGAAAACTACTATATAAAGTTGATCCCGCGCTAAAAATGCGAATTCAAAAAAGACCTTTTGCTACTTATGCTCTCCTAATACAAATGTTCAAATTTACGAAAATTTTCAGTTTTGTGGCACATACGAGGTCTGATCAAAAAATAAATAATAAAACCAGAGGTTAAAAAATAGATGAACAATGAAATTTTGAAATTGGAAGTTATTATTTATATTTTGATCAGACCTCGTATGTGCCACAAAACTGAAAATTTTCGTAAATTTGAACATTTGTATTAGGAGAGCATAAGTAGCAAAAGGTCTTTTTTGAATTCGCATTTTTAGCGCGGGATCAACTTTATATAGTAGTTTTCCTCTCTGTTTCTCAATCTAGTTCAGCCCCTCAACGTACGAGGGCGCTAGTACTACCAAAACTACAGCAATTTTTAGATGTTAATTACTCTAAACAAATTAATCTAAGCTAATTTCAGTACAGTTATTTAATATATATTTCTCAACAAATGACGATAATTGTTTTGTAAATCAAACGCTGTTTATTATAAAGCACATTTATTTTGTATTTCTCTTATACAGCACCTGCTATTTAAGTAAGCAGAATTTGTTTAAGGAAAATTTGCTGCAAGCTAATAGTACTTACAATATAAATAATGATAATACAATGATAATCCAATTATNGACTGAATTAATATTTAAATATTATATTTGAGGCAAGAATGCCTCCCTAACTTTCTGTTTCCTCCACATCTCTCCTTGTAGCCACCTTATCCCCCCCAAATGAATCTTAATTATGAATGTGTTAATAAATATGTAATTTGCTTTCAACAATTTTGCTAAAAAACCAATTTAGAAAAGTTTTACCTATCAGCCTAAGCTAAAGTTATATTAGGTAATTCAACAGTTAAGAAACAAATAAAAAAGAAAATACAATAATTGTAGAAGATGTATGAGATGTCTACATTCTTCTTAGGTAATACCTCATTATCTGAAAGCAAATAGTGCAAAATTAACAGGACTAACGGTAAATAGTAATAGCTTAGGTAGAGAAGAACGGACAGATTTCCCCAAGACAAGCTGGGCAGTCGCCTATTGCTCCTATTCCAGATAACCAACTGTACCCTGTAAATGCAAAGCAAATTAGGAAGAATAAGCAGTAAGTAAGCAAAGGGATAAACAAGAAACATGCAAAATAAACAATAAATTCAAATAAACAACATGCAAAATAAGATTGAATAAAATAAAGAAAAAACATTCTAATTGTGGTGGTAATAGATTAATAAAGAGTAATTAATATTAATTGTATCATGTATTCTCACCTTAATTAACTGCAGCATGCAACGTTCCAAAGTTTTACAAGTGTAAAGAGTAAGGCAAATACAGGAAGAAGGGTAACATGTTGTTTTAGTGTTTCTCATTCATCTTGATCTGAAACAAAAAGAGTGGTAATAGATTAATAAAGAGCAACTAAGATTAATTGTATCATGTATTCTCACCTTAGTTAACTGCAGAATGCAACGTTCCAACGTTTTATCAGTTTGGACAGCAAGCCTAACACAGGAAGAATTCTTTCAGTGCTTTTCATTCTATCTATTGTGTAGGCCTTCTTTGTCTTTCTTGCTCCAAAGAAATTAGAAGCTGTTTCTGAATAAAGTAGCCTTTTTTAAATTACATCAGTTCCTACTGCAACTAAGAAGTAGCCAAGTTGTTGACAAAAATCCTTTTCTTGACTATTAGCATCATCTTGTGACCATTATGTTTTTCATGGAGAAAAAGGCACATCATATCTAAAACTGTTGAATGTTTGTTGGTTGTAAAAAACATATAACATTCTTAGTTTAAACAATACATCCAACTGAATTTAACAACAGACAGAATTAATTAAATTAATATGGTTTATGAATTGCATTTAGATTGATATTCATTTAAACATTACCTTATAAAATTATGGAATGATTGAGGTTAACTTTCACCTATAGTAATAGCCATAGATAAGGCGATAGATATATATGCTACCCAACATACACCTCTATATTAAAAAAATCTATACACTAAATTGCTTTTTTAAGTTTTCAGTTTGTTAATTTGATTTACTTATTTTGAACTTTTTAAACGTTAACTTTACTTAACAATGTATGTAGAATGTAAAGTGACCTACAGAAAACCATTTAAGCTTAAAAGACGTGGTTATTTGGAAATTACAGACATTTCAATTTTACTTACATATAAAAAAAACCTTTGTCTACTATTGAGTCCTCTTCCAAGTTCTTCTTTTATGATCACTCATACCTTGATTTCACTGCCTCTGTGTCTTTGTATACAAATGCAGTTCAGTAATGATGTACTTCAGTTGATATTTAAATCTTTTCGTCTCCGGTATCAGTTTTCGTTTCTCTTGCACAGTCACTATTATTTAAATTTATTACTCTGACTACTTCTGATTAACAGCAAGCAAAATAAACATTTAATTTAACAACAGTAGCAACAATAAAACTATTATATTCCTTAAACTGCTTGGACGCAAATGAAAATAACCAACTACTAACAATTTCGAAACATGAACGACTTTAAGTTTAAAACAAAACTTCGAAGTTATCGTTTTATTGATAACTGCGTAATGCATATAAAGTGAATCGTTAATAAATATATGTATATATTATAAAAACATAATATTTACACAAATGACAAAATTGATTAGCAGCGCTATTGAATAAAACATACAGTAAAACAATTTGCCTTAGGTAAAAAAATACGACTAAAGCATTGGCCAAAAAGTGTCGCTTATCAGCACACTTGCAACATTTTTTGGACAAATTAGTTAATAAAGTGACTATTATTAATCATTATTATTAATTATTATTATTATTATCATCGATTTACAATCGACACAGTTAAATTTAGTCAGTGATTTATAATTCTTTTTCAATTTTTTACTCAAGCACTTAAGGGGCTAGCACACATTTCAAGAAATTACGCCTTAAAAAATATTTCAAGCAATTAAAAGCATTCGTCAATAACAACAAACAAAAAGACATTCTCTTTTTCTACTATTTAAAAGTTATTTAAAAA
>NW_020438951.1:39519-144142 GCF_000699045.2 Agrilus planipennis
CCTACCTAAGTATTACCCATTTCGTTAATTCAATTTTGAATGTAAAGAATATTTTGAATACGCAAGGAAAATTAAAAAAAAATCGTAATAATATATAAATATTTTCCATGCAATAATTAGTAGTACAATTTATCTTTTAATAAAAAAAGCGAAATATTTGGAATATACGAATGCTTATTAAGCAAAATATACAGTATTTAAAGCAAAACGAATGAATAAATAATACTAATAATAAGAGTAAACAAACAAAACCCAATTTCAAACTGACCAAAACATTACCTAAATAGTAAAATTTCAAATTTCAAAAAGCTACCACATTTCAAACGCAACGTTTTGAAAAAAGCTCTCAAGAAGTAATTCCAAAACATTTTCCCACAAAAGATATAATAATTGTACCCTTATATTTCCGATCACAAGACAACAATGAGACAAGGGCAGTTTTAAATGAAATGGATATTCAAATGAAATGCCTGCTCGTGCTTTAGGAAATGCTCTTTGCTGTCTACCAATGCTCCAAAATGTACAGCGATATAACAAAGAAACAATAAAGAAAAAAATAAAAACATACGTAGAGAGGAATGTCGACTTTCACAAAAAAAAACAACAAACAACACAAGCCGCTGGCTGCTTTGCATACAGGGTACAATATCAAACAAAAAAAAATAAAATAAAAACAATAAGATATGAGGGGGCAACCTCGAAGTGGTGAGGCAGCGCCGGGATACAGACCTCTGGATGTGGTCTTGTATGAACCACGGCGCCCAAGGGTCTGATTGGCACTGTTGCAGGGCGAAACACCCCTGCTGTCGTCAGGAGAATCTGAAATAAACCGACATCGTGCTACACTCTCTTAAACACCGGATGATAACGTTTTTCACATAAAATCTACTCGTTTTTATAACATGACAACGCTTATTCATGACTTATACTTCATGAGACTGAGCAGTCAAACAATTTACCTATTTTAAAATAAGACGTTGTCACGTTTTAATAACATCTCACAAACAAACGGATGTTTTGCTCGATTGTTCCATACTGGATATAATTGACAAAAGAGGGTTAATAAAATAATAAACAATAACAGATGCGTGCTGAACATTTAGTCTGCTACTTGTGAGAAAGCGTAGAAAAACTTCACATAACAAAATAAATACAAAGAGGAAATTGCAAGAAAGACGAAGGTTCACATAATTTAAGGATATCAGTTCGTGAATCTATTTTTTAAACCGAAATTTTCGTATGTAAATTATATTCCACAAAAAGGGAACAAAAACTGAGAAATAACGTACTGCTAAAAAATTTCATTTGCAGTTAGTAAACATGGATTAAATTATAGAAATTACCAAAGAATTTTGTAAAACACACCTCTGTATAATAAACTATTCCCGACACGTCCAGCATCTGCTAAACTGTCCTGAGATCCCCTGTAGTAATCCCGTTTGATTGGGGTAGTAGAGGAATAATGGTTTGCTAAATTAAAGAAAAAGAAAAAACGAAACTAATAAAAATACAAAGCGACACACAAACTAAATAAATTAACGAAAAGTTTGTACAGTTAAAAGTAACGTTTTACTCCCAGATAAAAACAATTTACTAGTGAGCAAAATAATAATAGATACAAAAATAAAGACCAAGTTTTTAATATATGCTCTACTAAAAACACTGAAGACAAAAATAAATAATAAAAAATGTAACATGCAATGCGCAACGTTTTGAGTAGATTGAAGGGCTATTACCTGTAAGGTTCGAACTTGACCCCTTTTTACCCCTGCTTGGCTGGAGCATGCCTTCCGCCATTTCAACAGACCCGCTGTCTATGTGTATCGTTTTTGGACGAGGTCTCGTTACAGACCCTTTAGGTCTCATTTTGGGAGTTGGTTTGAGAGACGATAACTCCGACCTGTCCAGCACTTTTCCCTGTAATGAAGTAAATTAATAAACCTTACAGAAAAAAGTTTTCAAAAATTAAATTGCTGTGAATACTTTATGTTAGTCACATGCTAGTAATGATAACATTTATATAAAATTGAGTAAAAAAAGTCAAAATTGAATTTTTTATTCACACGTTTGGTTAACTTTACTTAACTTTGGGTAAATCAAAATTACAATTGTAGCATTAATTGTTCTTTAAAGTAAATATAATATTTCAAATCAAATTTAATTGCGAATTTATCATAAATCCATTAATATCTATTTTTCAAACATTAATTATTCATGATAAATTAAAATAAAAATTCAAACATGTAAACATAAATACATACCACAGACCAATAAATAAACGACATGTTGTTAAACATAAAACAAATGTGTAACGACAGCAGAAATTATGAAAATCAAACAACGAGGTGGCTCGAGAGATATCAAACACCAAGTGTGAATGGACCGGATAAACATAACACGTCTATGCAAGGTGGATTTGAAAGGCGCCTAAAAATGTCCCGAGATCAACGACCGCGAATAATATAATCCTCAACAAAAGGAAAAAGTGGACTGAAGAACTTGAGGGAAGAATAATTAAAAGCCGGCGATCTATAAATACAAAGTGAGAAACGCTGAAACGGAAAACGCACTTTTTCGTTGCTATAAATAGCACACACGGTGGCAAGGAATTGAAGTGCAACAAACATGACACAAATTCATGCAAACGACTTGCAAAACGATGTTAAGTTTTTGTTAGTTTGTTTGTTTTTAAATTATCTACGTGGCTAATAACAGAAACAAATAGTAGCAATAAAATACATTACACAAAATTTAATTTAAAATACACTCACCTCCCTTTCAGCTTCTTCTATCGCTTTCTTCAATTTATACTGTTCTAATATAGCTGCCCTTCTGGCCGCTTGTTCTTCCTTTTTCCTTTGTCGTTCTTCTTCTTTGGCCTTTTCTCGTTCCCTCCTGGCTTCCGCTTCTGCTTCTTTCCTTGCTTTTGCTTCCTCTTGTTGCTGTCGTCTCTGAAGGGACATTAACATTATTCTTTCCTTCTTCTTCTCCTTTTCGTCCATAACGTCCTAACACATAAAATTATTATTAATAAAATTCCTTGTTTTGATTTTGCAAAATGAGCTTTCCCTGAAATTGTAATAAAAACACATAAAATGTTACGTATAAAAGTAGCAAAAAAAAAAATACTAACAGGATCAGGATTACTAAGTTCATTCCCTATTATTATGGCAGATGCAGCGGTGACCTTTTGCTTTTCTTGACTAGTTTCGCGTCTTTCCCGTTGCCTCTCTTTCTCCATTTGCTCTTGTTTTTGCCTCTCGTATTCCCGATCGTCCCGTTTCATTCTTTCTAAAGCCAGTTCTCTTTCTAAACTCTTTTGCCTCTCTTGTCTGGTCTCTTCCTGAAATTATAAAATTTTCATTCCAAGTTTCATGAAGTGGTAAATCCCTTACGTGATGGTGTTCGACATTTTGTCTAGTAAAACTGACAACGTCGTCAGGGTTTTCGTTGAAGCTCTTCTTCGGTGAGCCTTTTCGGCCCCTAAGTGGCGGTTTGGGCCTTTTGGGTTGTTCGTTGTCAAAACTAATGTAAAAACCTTTTTCGTTGGTCGGATCCTTATCGAGACTAGTGATTTCGGCGGCTAACGGCGGTGATTCTTTTTCTACAGAAGATCGATCAACCGATTGGCCAGTTTGAAAAGCACGCGTTACAAGCGGTCGCGTAGGGGACGGTATTCGATACGTCCTAGTTCCGGACGTAATATTTAACTTACTAATGCCTAGACACAAGAAATATTTACGTTGCAATTGTTACTAAATGCTAATAGAAAATAACGTATCATAATTGATATACTTACCTTCGCTAATTGGATCACCACCGCTTCCAATGAAAGATATATTCTGAGGTTCCATGTCGTCTGCAGGTGGCGCCGGGATCGGTGCATGAGTAATGCTACTCTTCCTTAGCTCCCTGTTATCCATTTGATGCAAACTAACTGGGGTGGAAGTCGCCGAAAGAACGGACCGTTTTCCTTCGTCCATTAATTGCGATATTTGTTTATGAATGTTACGGTGTTGTGGCGATGCGGACGGTGACCCCCTGATAAGATGCTGCTGTGCCATGTGCTGCTGGCTTAGAGTGAAACCAGGGTGACTGTTGCTACGATTGAGAGGATACTCTTCGCCATTCTGTTGATATTTTGGCGCCTGGTCTCGCTGGTGATATTTCGGAGACGAAACCACATTTTGAAAACGACTGTTGTCCACAAACCTACTGTATATTATAAATACTTTTTTGTTATCAACGACAGAAAAAAATGACCTATTTGGAATACGTTTAATGTAAATAATTTCTCGTTAGTTTTCAATATTCCTTAACAGACCATTAAAAAAATTAGGGCTGTTTCAAAATTCTGTAAATAACATCAACATTTTTTTAGGTATTCTTTTTAAAGCTGGTTCTCGTTCATCAATAAAACTAATAATAGCAAAACTTTAATTACATTAGGACTTCGGACCCATGCTTTATAAGCGGGTAAGAAAACATAAGGACAATTTCTTGCACAAGGGAAACAATTTTGGAAACTTTTCTTTTCAAACTGACAATTTCAAACTTTTGACACTTTGAAACAACACATTTACAACAAAAAAGTTACTTGCACCGATATTTAATGGATTAAACATTGTTATAGCAACAAACAATCAAAAGTTTGTAGCATGAAAAATAGAAACACCAACCTTGAGTCATTTGGAGGAACATCGTGCAAAACGAACGAATTCGGATTTTGAGGTTTGTTCCACGTTCTCATTTCAGGTTGTTCAGGCAGGAAGGGAACATGTTCTGCAGAGGGTGGTGGTGTGGCCCATGTTCTTCGCTGTGGCGTGGGTTGCGGAGTGGGTGTTGTCATCATGGGTTGATCGTGCAAATAAAAATGAGGCTCTTGCTGTTGAATATTTGGACTAGGGGCGCTTTTTTGCGCATAAATGGCCTGAGGAATGTGCGGAGCGCTGGAATACGACTGCAGGGGATGATTGTATATTGCACCTGTAACAAGAAAAATTGAAATCTACAAATTTTCGAACTGAAAAATGTGTGTGATATTCATTGGATAATATGTTTATAAAATTGTAGTATAAGCGTTAAAACATATTAAGAGATGCCTCTAAATGAGATACAAACCAGTTGTAGCTTTCGTCTATCTTAGCGAAGCACAAAACGTATGAGCAAAACGTAATTTTAACGCTGAATTGAAACTTTACCTTGAGGGGTAAATTGTTGCGTAGTATATGTAGGTACATATTGTGAAACAGGGGGTTGTTGATAATTGGAAACAGGCGGATAATTTTGCATCTGTTGAGAGTAGACTTGTTGCTGGGCAGCTTGGATTTGGTTTTGTTGTGATGATAATCGTTGAATGTCCACCTGTATATTCTGAAGACTAGAATTCATTCTGAAATGGAAAACGAAAAGAAATGTATCAATGTTTTTTGGGTAGGCTGTAATAGATTTCAACGTACTGAGCTATTGATTGTTGATACTGCTCTAAATCCATATTTTCGATATCAGGCGTCCTTCGGGTTTCAACGAACGGCTGATCCTGGTTAAGCCACTTCTTTTCGACGTTGACCACATCATCGTTAATTTCCTAAAATTAAAACATTGAAATACACAAAAAATATACATAATATTCTGTACTCCGTTTATAAAAAATATTTGGACATTCATCAATCATTAACAGTTTTTATTTTTCAAGTTATGTTAAAATATACGACAAAATTACAGCAAAAAGAAAAAACGTTTGTAAACCACCCATTCATACATAAAGCCTAAGAACTTCTACCAACATTTTTGCCTAAAGTAATTTATTTTTCATAATCCTTCCTCAATCTACTTACAGCAATACTTGTTAGTTAATTTGTTATAAAACGAGTGCAATCAAGAACTATCGTCTATGTTAGTATACGTTAGTTAAGAGTGATAATATCTCAACTTTAAACAGAAAAGTACCTGTAACGTTAAAGGTCTCTGTGGTTTAGAAACTGTATCAGTAGAGGGACTTCGAGGTTCGGAACCACCAGGAGAGTTAGGTTCGGTGGTATCATTTGAACTTTTAAGAATGTTACCTTTGCCCTGAAATTTGTTAGGCACACAATAAGAACCTCCACCAATACTTAACCAACTGAAAGACATCTATCAGATAAATAAGAACTGTGCAAAATTTTCTACGCGACTAACTTCTCAATGTAATCATGTGTTTGAATGATCAATGAACTGATATTCTACAAAACCTGCTATGTATATGCGAGTGTATGAATAGGAATGCAGAGTGCATCTAAGCAACTATTACGATAAAAGCTGTTCGAGTAATTCTAATGTCAGCACTTTTACTTTTGAACTATGGGAAGCATTTTAATTTCAAAAATGATACCCTACAATTACAGTTTTCTATTTAATTTGCAGATTACTGAGTAAAGAATTGATTTAAATGACAATGGTTGCAATTTTTGTTAGTGATTTTAGTGCATTGAACATAGAAGTTTACCAAAATAAAACTAATCNAAACGAACACATGCAAAACAATGCACATTAACAACAAACAATGTAATAAAATATATCAATTTATAATTACGACTTTGAAAAATATAAATTCCTTGAAACGAGTGTCTTACCATTTCGGTAAGCTGTAAGTGAAAAATAAGAAAATCAAAAAAGAAATTTGAAGAAGCAAATGTCAGTCCTGTTATTTACAAAATTTCAAGTTATTACATTTTTAGTTAATAGGTGTATAAGTGAGAAGAAATTTGCACAAATAAAGTGTACAACCTTAAGCTGTGTGTGTAATATGTTAAGTTTGTACGAAAATTTGTTGGTATTATGTTTTATAAAATAAATCATTTAAAAGCGCAATTTTTAATACAGAGTGTCTCACGAAATAGTATCCTATGAAAACAGGGAGGCAGAGAACATATCAGAAACGTGTAATACTTTGGGAAGTTTTAAATTCCCTTAAGATTACCCAAATTTCTGCTTTTTCTTGGCACTATTTCTTGAGACATCTGTGTGTGTCTAGCATTTTACTAAAAATTATAATTACCACTTTGACATAAATTTAGTTTGATACAATGGAAGATCAATTTCACACATCTGATTTACCTTTGTGACTTGATAAGTTTGTGCTACGATATTTAGAAACTTACAAAAGCAACACTTCCTAACAATCAAAATACACACCGACAAAAGCATCATTTTGGGGATTTTCGAATTTGTACTTACCTTGGTGACGGCCTGTAGAAACGCTGCCTTGCCAACCTTCTGCCTCTGCTTATTCATGATCACTTCCATCCTCCTCTTTTCGCTCTCAATGTGTCGTCGTTTCTCTTCCAATTTCATTTTGATGTCGTTTAATTGAGATGACATTACATTACTTCCGCTACCATTTTCGTTGGTTCCATTATTTTCGCCGCTATTTTGAGGATTTATCGAGCTCTGTTGTTGCCAAGTAGTTGTGTTTGGCAATGTTGCGAATGTTGTAGTCTTTTTTTCGCTTGGAGCACCGTTCGTTGTCGCTTCTTTCTCTTGCTGTTGTTGCATATACACTAGTTGTATAGCTCTACTTTCTCCTCCCCCTGTTATCAAGTCTTTTTTTAGATCGGCAAAACTAAGTCGGTTTTTGATCTCGCCATCAACTATATCGTTGGTGAAACCATCCTTGATACTCTCCTTGCTGCCACTGTTATTGTTTAGTTTGCCGAAAGAGGACGGTATAGCACCAGCGCTATACTGGCGACGCAATTGCGGTTTTTCGTGGTCTTCATCCGATTTTTCACAGCCATTGTCGTAACCGAACTGAATAGAACTACGGTTGTCTTTCACCGACGAACGCACCGCCGGATTTTCGATGAATGCCGGCGCAGAAATCTTACGACCTACATGTACAGCTACCTGTAATTATACAAAACAACTATAGTACTTTAAATACCAATATAACGCGGTCGCATTTGTGAGGGGAGACCTTTTGTACCCCATTCACAATACAATTAAGCGTTTCCACCCAACTGCTTAATGTCTCTTAAAAAGCTCATATGTTGATTTATCTAAAACCATCTTTAAAAAAGGTTTTCATTGAACTGTAGACACTATGTTAAAAAACCCAAATAAACTTAGTAATAATCACCCTAAAGTGGAGTTCAATCCACCATAAGATGGTACTTATCTACCTACAGACTATTCTATGTAGGGACTTTGATTGTCTCCTTTATTAAAATCATCTACTGTATTAGAGAAAAGGTTAAGTCAATTTATTGTTCGTTGCTCGAGAAATCTATGCAACATGAATAAAGAGGATGTATGTTTGGTTGCATACTGTCGATTGAACTGACCCCTTTTTCATTGTAAATGTATGAAAATAATATCGAATGCCCCCTTTCGTTGAAATGCATATTATTTACAAACATTAGCCGTTTAACAGTACCTCCACGATATTATAAAAATAATTTTTTTTACCTCTTTATCAGGATTTTTTCCAATGAAATTAATGTTGTCTTGGCTGCCTCCAAAATTTTCAATTGTTAACTGGGATTCTTCGGAAACACTACTTCTCCGGGACCTTCTGCCCCCATAACTAATTTTTCTACTGTCCTCCCAATTACTAGGTCGTCCAGCAGCTACTGTCTCTCCCCGCTCTTCGGCCTTGCTGTCATGGTTTTGCTTTTCTTTGCTACTTTTGAGTCGCGCTGGCACCAGAGGTTCGTCGTTTATAACGGAACTCAACGTTGGTATATTTTTACTCCTATGAACGACAAATGAATCCTCGGAGCCTCTTCGCAGACTGTCTTCGCTCATTTCAGACATGCTTTGCTGAAATGAATTTGTTTTGCGAAGAGGCATGTGCGTTGGAGTTGTTTTCATCACTACAAGATAGGAAAAGTGAAAGTTACTTATATAAATATAAATAAATAAATATACACCGACCGATTATATTATCAAACAATAAGTGTCAAAAAAACAAAAATAAAATGCAAAAACTCTAATGAGTGTTTGTTTATGTTATGCTACTAAAAGGACGCTAAGTTCATATTGCATGGAAAACGCAAACAAAATAATCATTAATTACTGATTAAATTCATTTAAGTAAGTGTATGCGGAATGCACTACACTATTTCTTATGTATTTACAAAATATTAATAAATTGATGAGTTTTTTCTCCTTGCATATTATAATAATGAAATAATTAACCATTTTTAATAACAACACCAAGTAGCAATGCAGACAAAAATAGTTATGTTAATATTTTACATTATTATTAATACATGCAAGAATTAAGTTATTTAATGTAAGTAAAATAAGTATATGGGTTTCAACATACCATGCACAAAAGGGGTAGTAACTAAATAAAGTTACTTAGGTTTAGCAACCAATAATTAAACAGCAATGTAATTCTAAAAGAAATTAAACCTATAGGTAAATGGTTTCAGTAATTAATTGATTTAAAAAAAAAATTAAATACAGTGGTCGAGAAAGTAATATAGAATATACAGTTTGTAGGTAGACACACATAAAACCATCTGCAACAAAAATACAAATTTAAACCAAGGCAAACTGGGCACGTACAACAAAATATGTAAAATCTGTAAATAATTTACAAAAATAACTAAAAGGCCAGAAAAGTAGTGATTATAAGATTACTTATAACAAGAAATTAAAGTGGCAATCAGTAAATTAAAAAAACAAGTATATAACTTTCTATTATTATAATTACTACTTTCCTATTAAAATAAACTCTCATTTTTCTCTTGCAACCACATTAAACAGAAACAGAATAGCGGTGAAATGATCCTAACAAATGTTTTGTTTTTGTTGTCTTTTTGTATCTCTATTTTCTACCAGCCCGAGATGATGAATTTCGGAATTTACCTTGGAAAGCGCTGGAAGCAGAAGAATCATCTAGACCACTGCGCAAATCCGGGATGGGGGACATCACGGAATGCAGCAGATTTCGCTTATGTACCACCCCGTGCGCATTGCGCGCCGGAAAACCCTCTACAACCGCAACCACACAAGCATGTCATCAAAAAGGGGATTAACCAAATTATTTCTTTTTTTGTGTATAGGTATTTCCTATATATTATTTACAATCTGAGGGCTTTATTGCCCACGAATAATTTTTTAATTTGTTTCTTTAACAATTATTTTAGAACATGAGTAAAAACCTATTTTATTTGTTACAAGTTTCATGTTCATCATGATGTATTTACTGAGAAAATTGATTTCATTTGCAGACTTTAGTAATTTTAGTTATTTATAAGAAACGTTCTATCTACCAATCTATCATAAATTATATGAATAGTGTACAAACAAAATTAATAAAGAAAATCTAAACCAAACCAAATAAAAATAAGTCAGCTAGAGAAGCGAAAATATCAATCAAGAAAATTAATCTTACCGATAACGTACTGCCACCACATTGTTTCAAACTTTTCTATAAAAAGCAAAAGAAAGACAAAAAAGCAAAAGTAAGCACTGTAGTAGTAACGGTGGGTAATGTGAGTCTTACAAGAAGGAAGCCGGTGGTTATTTCGATATTGACCGACACTATATGCAAATTAAGGAATAACCGTACAGGTCGGTATTCAACATTTTTCAGAGTACCTACGCAGTCTGAGAAAAAGTACCAATAAAATAAAATAATAAAGAAAAATTATACCTCGCTTGGGGGCAACATGTTGCCAATAAATTTGAGTAGTATGGCTATAATCGAAAATCGAGCAATTTATTTTACCAATGCTTCTTAAAGTGTTTTCCACTAATAATTATAAATTAATTTTACCTACTCTAACAGCAACATACACAAATAATTATTGTTTTGTACATATCTACGACACAATACCTTTCAAATTACATGTGTTTTATTCCCCTCCTTTTATAATGAATACCGAAAAAATGTATCAGAAGTTTCGATGTTTATTTCCCACATTCTTGTTCAATAATTGAAAGTTTTAGTCAAAACAAAAAAATTAAAATTTCAGAAACGGTTTGGTTTTATTGCAATTATTATTAGCAGCATACTAAAAAGTATTAATTCAGATTTTGCATTGCAAACAATTTTGACAAAGACTGTGGACTGCTAAAGAGTAAATCAATACAGAAGTGGTGAGGTGAATAGCCTTATTAATTCGCCAAATTAGAAAACAATTTCTTTATTAAAGTGAACACCGGTTGTAATAAAGAAACCCCAATTTTTACAATTTCTTGCACGTAATTTCTGAATTAAAAGATAAGACATAAGGCTTTATATGATTGTAATTATATATTCGTTTTGAGAATAACGTAAAAATGAAAGTACAACAAAACACTTAGGTGCAAACAAACATAATAAGAAAAATGTTAGCATAAACAAACATAAAAAGCATAATGTAATAATAAATCGTTTGACCGGTCTAAATTTCGTGTTTTATGGGTAGTTCTTTTATATATATATGCACTAAGATCAAATACGTTTATTTACATTCACTTACCATTCGATGATGTTTTATCCATTTCCGGATAGCGAACACACTTTGCAGGATTTATTTCCAAAAGATTGAATAGATCGGCAAGAAAAACTACTAAATTCTGTTTCATCGACCTACGAAAAATAAGAATGTCTTTAATACTGCTGCCAGCGCAAATAAAAAGCATAGTCATTTAAATTTCACAGACAACAACTTCAGATGTCTACTAAAACTACTAAGTCAATATTTTCTTTTACGATAAAATAATGGCATAAAAAAGGAACTTTTAAATATAGGATAGCTTAAGTTTGAGGGTCAAAGGGGAGTTAGGGACGGCGTTACATAAGATGGAATATTGTGGAGTATTAAACAAATATGGGTAACTTTTGGATTAATCACACAAGTGTGTACACATAGAGAAATCTAATTATTTCTTACCCTCTCATGTATGTAACGTCTTCGGGCACCATGTGAAAAATTGAAGCGGGCAAACACCTTTGGCAGAAACTTTGAACAAGACCTATGTTGTGCAGACTTTCGGAAACTGTCGGTAGATATGACACGCGAATTTTGCTCCATGGAAGTTCGTCGGGGCAATAGAATGAGATCAGAGCTGCTAAAGCTACGCCATCACAGAGGTCCTTGAAGTCTTGAACTTTAGGAAATTCGGGAGAATGTAACCTGTCGCCCTGTCAAACAAAAAAAAAAACAATCAAACAACTTTCCAAAGGAGGAATTGATACTGATATCATTTATAAATCAGTTTCAGCGTACTTTGGAATCTAGTTTCGATTTATATTGTGGTATTTCTGCTTGTTCCTTTTTAATCGAATAAGCCAATCTAAATATTACACACAAAAGAAATTAATAGTGCTATCAGCGCAGGGCAAAGTTGTATTACGTGGTTAGTATCAGCAATTTTTTATGTTGAAGTGTACGATGTGTTGCATACCTATTTACAAAAATAAGATTCTATTACCTCTCCTCCACCATTGGGCATATTGGATTCAGTCTCCTGTTCAATCCGTTTTTTGAGTGCTTCGCATCCGTGGGTGATCCACAAAAGCAGACCCTGTTCGTAGTTCTCCGGCGAGGACGTTTTTCTTTGATTGAACCTCTGCACAGCTGCCAGGACTCTGTCAGGACTCACAACCTCTTTAGCGTACAATAACATGATGGCCTCTATTACGGCCATATGAGCACTCTGAAAAGTAAATACTTTAATAAGAATAAAAATCATGAATTTTATAATTATTTCTACAAAAAAAAGCCATAAAAATTCCATACAACTTTTGGAAAATACTTCAACGAACAGAAATTTACAAAAGTTCTTTAACGAATAATTGTTTTACCATTCTGAGCGGGTTTGTTTGTATAAGGGTAGTCTCCGTGAGCTGAGCGCCATCCGAGGGTTCTTCGACATAAATCCCTTTGCGTGCCAATGTTTGTAGTATCGACCAATGATTTAGATTGTGATAGTTTGGATCCGAATATATGTTACCTAAAGCGTTACAATAAAGTTCTGCATTAGCCAGAGAGAGTACTATTTGAGGTTTGAGATGCTCCTGGCTCTGCAACAAAAAAAAAAAGAAAAATACTTTAACGTTCTTGCGTATCCATTTGTAAACTAGTTAATTCCTTTGAACAATTATAAGCATTCAATATGATAATTAGAAACTCCGGCTTAGAGAGAATCAGTCCGTTCCTTCTCTTTCCACTTTTTAAGTCCTTTGTTACGCCGATAATCAATAGCATTTAAATATTGAAAATATTTAATAATGACGAACATTTCGGGTAAGTACTTTGCATTTACCGTAGTACAGTAATGTGCGTAACTATTCGGTTTCTCTTTTTTTCAGACTATAAAGCCTTTAGCAAAATGTATCTTTCGAAAGTAAATAATTTTCTCTCCGCATATTTAAATATTAAACATTGAACTTTCAATAAACTGCGCCCATATCCACAAACACATTTTGTTATAAGACAATTATGATCAATGAATTTTAAATTCGGAATTAACAAGTAACAAAGGAACTCAAAAATAAGAACAAGAAATTAAAATTAATTCGTAAATTAGTACCTATAACTAATAACAACTTAATTAAAACAGCAGTTTTATTTTTATAATTTGATTCGACTCACCATTTTTAATTAAGCAGGTACTAAAATTTGAATTTTAAAGTATTTACTGTAGGACATGGAAAACATTTACAAGTAACTAACGATACATAAGCGTAAGAGTAGATAGAAACAAATTAACTTGAAATACAAAACTTGAATCAATGCAGAGTTTGATGCAAAATAGATATGTCTACATAGTAAAAGAATTACATTCGCATATTTAATTAAATTAAGCTTCTTGTGGGGTCAACGTCACCACCTCAACCTGCAGGAAAACAACTATAGAAACAAATTTACTGTAAATGGGATTGAGCAGCAACACTCTTTTACAAAATGCCCTATAGAGACTGATATGGCCCTGATGTGGATACACTGTCTAAACCACACAGGGTAGTCCTGTCCAGACCAAGTCTGGCTGCCTGATTAGTCCCAAATTAGATAGAAGATAGAAATTTCAAAAACAAGAATCTTATTCCTTCAATATATGTGCATTACATTTCATTTGAATTTACATCGGTTGTAAATAGGTTTTTCTCGTGCAGCATAAAATAGTTTAAAACAAGAAATGCATCCGGCGCAGTGAGACTCAATGCGAGACCCACTCGCTGAAAATAAGCGACGATGTTAAAATTAGCTGAAGAACATTATTTTAGTTTAATTTTATTTTCGTTTCTCACAGCTTATAATACTAAACAACAAAACCGTAGACGGCAGATAACGTTCGCACCTTTATTATCATCTTTTTAAACTTGTTGTAATGCAAGAAAAATCTTTATTTTATTAAGGGTAGCACACTGTTCTAAAGTCGTAGTCAATTTAACAATACAAAATCGACTAACGTCAAAAATAAACAACTATCCCTGACAGGAAATTTTTTTCCAATGCATACTTAATCGGTGCTCCTCATTTAATTAAATAACGGTTAATTAGGCATTTAAATCCCTTACATGCGTGACAGAACAAGGTCTTCTAATTACTGTAGTGCAATAAAAGTAAACATGACATCCCATGATGACCTATTTATGATGTAACGTACATTTATTATGTATAGCTATTATCTGTGACTTTGTCTAAGTAAAATAAATACAATTGTGGCTCACATCAGTCTTAAGAGTTCAGGTAGGATATCCATAATAGAGCAAGATCAGACTTCATAGATAATACCGTTAATGGATGAAATGGGGCATATCCACATCAGGGCCATATCAGTCTTAATACGAGGATACCCGCAATAGAACAAGATCAGGTTTAGTAGAGCATACCGTTAAAGGGCCACATCAGTCTTAATGGGGCATAGGAAATCCAGATTAGAGCAAGATCAAGCTTAACATATCATACCGTTAAAGGATTGAAATAGAGTATATCCACATCAGGGCCATATCAGTCTTAATACGAGGATATGCACATTAGAGCAAGATCAGTTTTAGTAGAACATATCGTTAAAAGATTGATGTAGGCAATCCATATCGGGGCCACATCAGTCTTAATAGCAGGGTATCCATATTAGGGAAAGATTTGGTTTAGTAGAGCAAACCGTCAAAGAATTGAAGTAGAGTATCCATATCAGGGTCACAAAAGTCATAATGGGGCATACCGTAAGAATTCAGGTAGGAAATCCAGATTAGAGCAAGATCAAGCTTAACATATCATACCGTTAAAGGATTGAAATAGAGTATATCCACATCAGGGCCATATCAGTTTTAATACGAGGATATGCACATTAGAGCAAGATCAGTTTTAGTAGAACATATCGTTAAAAAATTGATGTAGGCAATCCATATCGGGGCCACATCAGTCTTAATAGCAGGGTATCCATATTAGGGAAAGATTTGGTTTAGTAAAGCAAACCGTCAAAGAATTGAAGTAGAGTATCCGTATCAGGGTCACAAAAGTCATAATGGGGCATACCGTAAGAATTCAGGTAGGAAATCCAGATTAAAGCAAGATCAAGCTTAACATATCATACCGTTAAAGGATTGAAATAGAGTATATCCACATCAGGGCCATATCAGTTTTAATACGAGGATATCTACATTAGAGCAAGATCAGGTTTAGTAGAGGATACCGTCAATGGATTGAAGTAGGCAATCCATATCAGGGTCACGTCAGTCTTAATAGTAGGGTATCCGTATTAGGGAAAGATTTGGTTTAGTAGAGTAAACCGTCAAAGAATTGAAGTAGAGTATCCATATCAGGGCCACAAAAGTCATAATGGGGCATACCGTAAGAATTCAGGTAGGAAATCCAGATTAGAGTAAGATCAGGTTTAATAGGTCACACCGTTAATGAATTGAAGTAAGCCATCCACATCAGGGCCACATCCGTCTTGACGGAGCATATCGTAAATGAGTTTAGATAGGATATGCATATTAGAACAAGATCAGGTTTAGTAGAGCATATCGTTAAAGGGCCACATCAGTCTTAATGGGGCATACCGTAAAAGTTCAGGTAGGATATCCACATTAGAGCAAGATCAGGCTTAATATGTCATATCGCTAAAGGATTGAAACAGAGTATATCCACATCAGGGCCATATGAGTCTTAATACGAGGATATGCACATTAGAGCAGGATTAGGTTTAGTAGAACATATCGTTAAAAGATTGATGTAGGCAATCCATATCGGGGCCACATCAGTCTTAATAGCAGGGTATCCATATTAGGGAAAGATTTGGTTTAGTAGAGTAAACCGTCAAAGAATTGAAGCAGAGTATCTATATCAGAGTCACAAAAGTCATAATGGGGCATACCGTAAGAATTCAGGTAGGAAATCCAGATTAGAGCAAGATCAGGTTTAATAGGTCACACCGTTAATGAATTGAAGTAAGCCATCCACATCAGGGCCACATCCGTCTTGACGGAGCATATCGTAAATGAGTTTAGATAGGATATGTACATTAGAACAAGATCAGGTTTAGTGGGGCATATCGTTAAAGGATTGAAGTAGGGTATCCATATCAGTCTTAGTAGGGAATGTCGTAAGAGTTTAGTCAGGAAATCTACATTCGATGAAGATCAGGCTTTATAGGGGGTACCGTTAAAGGACTGAAATGAGGTATATCGTGAAGTGATGTTTTGTTTGATCGAAACTAACTGCCTGTTAAGAAGCAGGCAACTAGCTGTGTCAAACAATTTTTATTATACCCTGTTTAAAATAGAACAAACGCAATATTTGTTAGCGTAATATTCTGCGGTTAACAGGGGAATATGTAAAATTCGATTCTCTTCAATTTTATAAAATTAGTAGTAGTTTCTACGAACCTAATTAAACATTACCCAACATCAAGTATTTTTAGCACCTGTTACTAAAGAAACAAAAATCTGAATATTACACAATAGAGATAATTTTTTGTTTCACTTAATCTTTTACTCGACAGAGTGACTGTCATCAAACGAAAATTCATTAGTGGTTTTTGTTTTAATTAAGTGATTTAAAAGGAATAGTAAAAACATCTGTGTATATCGTTACAGTCATGGATTGTGTAATAACAGGTGAAACGATGTTTTACAATTTTTCACGATTACTATTCGCTGTTAATCACTTTTTAAAAAAATACCTTGCTGTTTGGATTTAATGAAGACTTTTACGTTAATTAGGCCAATCTTAAAAAACACTAAAAGACACGAATGTAATATTTTGAAAAGAAGACCATACCATTAGTTGTTTTATAAAACTTGGAAACTACTTTTTTATACCATATTTGATACTTTTAAAAACAACTTAGGCACATCGAAAGAAGACAATGAGTAAATGAACTAACGATAAAAATAAAAAAAAAATTAATAAATGTTACAGAAGAGAAAAAAAAATATTTTATTACTATTGGTCTCTGCCTCAACTGCACACTGATAAAAATGGTCTTTCACGTATGCTGGAGCACAATACCGAACCAACTAGTTAATAAATAATGAATTCTGGCCGTATCTCATACAACTTTAATAAGTAATATCAAATAAAACGGAGACGTTCTAATAAGTCATTATGTGAAAAGTGTGCGGTTCGAAGTCCAGAAATAATTGATGCGTTTCGCTTCCGCTACAATGTCTTCTTCTTCGTTGAAAACGGCAGTAAAACCGAACTAAGAAACCGTTATAGCTGATATTTACTTAAACAACTAACATAACACTTTTGTTCAACTTATTCTTTGCACGGTACACTTACTAATTAATTGAAAAATATAGATACTTAATTCTACGGTTTCTAGTTTTGTAATACATCAACATTTTACCTTTACACTTCACCAATAGCTTACAAAGTTCTTAAAATTAAAATGGCGGTTGGCGTCCATCATACTGATTGCTTCCTAACCCTAACTGGATATATTTCATTTATTAAAATCATTAAACTGATTAACTCTAATGCTCACTTGTATCGGTCTAATATTTTCTAATCTTACCTCATGATCCTTGTAAAAAGGCTCCTTAAGATTTTCAGGAACTTTGTTATTAAATGCTTTCGATAAAAGCCATTTTACGGACGCACGTTGTTTTGCCTGAAACAGAAATGAAAGTAAAATAGTTAAAGGGTTGAAATAGGGTATCGACGTCAAACAAAATAAACCTTTGTAACAAAAAACCGTGAAATGAGAGGTACCTATAAATAATAAGCGGTATAAGCCTGTCGTCACTCATTACCCATTCAAGTACATGAACATTTACCACATTTAACCACGACAAGACAGTAGGAGAGCGTTTCAATTACATGTATGACAAGTGGCTTTCGTCCTGACACATTTTCTCGCACACTTCTACGCTCGTCTTCCCTTTCATCGTTAATTGTTAATGTGTAAACAGGCAAATTATTAATGTTGAACAACTTGTTCTTTTTTTTAAATCCTCTTTAGACAACAATATTGCCAGAGTTGTGGTTTGTTTTCTTCAATTAGCTACAAAACTTTGTCGCGAACGAGTATAAGAAATAAAAGACTTATTATTTCAGCAACCACTAATTAACTATTCATAAGCGATCGATGTTTATTACGTTGCCTCTAATGTGGAATTGGAAATCAACTTAGTCTTGACCGAATTTGCTATTTAATTAATTGGACTACGTAAAAAAATTCGCTTAAAGGCAAGCAGGTATAAAAGTTATGTTTTCCTCTACAAAAAGTATTGAATTCGGGCAATTGTTGTTAACAAAATTTGTTGTATTGCTGATGCACAACATAGCTTACATCAAAATAGTTCATTTTTTAATAAATCCATACATTAATTAAAAGCGGTCGAAATAGTACGCGAGCGCCTTAGTAATACACTAAATCTGACTACAGATGTCGCAGGAGTCTATTTATTTGAGGCATAAGGCAAATAAGCTGTCAATATGTTGAATAATTTAAAGAACTACTAGTATTCCAAATTTTAAATTGTTTTGCAGCAGGAGTCTTACGTTGAAAACGTTACCTACTGTATATTATGCAGTTACATATATCTGCATAATAGATAGTAGAAAACAAGAGCTTTTACTAATTATCTACGGCTCGGAATAAGCTCCGGAATGTGTCTACCGACCTAGCAGTTCGCCAATGCGGAAATGACAACTAAGTCGGCGATGACTGCGGCCAAACAGACACTTGTATGAAGTAGTCGCCAAGTCAACAAATAAAAACGAAAACAATGAAACCAACGGTCAAAGTCTGCGTCTTCGTTTAAACATGTTCCATTTTCCGCGGAAATGAAAGAAATCAGGATACGACCAAACTGCTTCGGTCAATTCCCTTCGACGTCATTTTTTTTGGTTAAATTCTTCAACAGACTGACAACTTAAGTATCTAATTTATGTTTGATACCTTTCTGGTATTTACAGCAGTAATTATTATTTAATCTGCCGCGACATCTGTGATCAAATTTACTACAGTACTAAGGCGCTCAGGGTACTACGAAATTGGCCGATGTGGACTTCTACTGATGATATTTACATGGCTCATAGTAGTACGTATTGGTAGAAGGCACCATAATAAAGAAATTCAACATTAATACAGAAATTAAATTTAATAATGAAATATTTTAATGGAAGCTATGTTTAAGACACTAAGAAAAAGATTATCTATACGATGGGACCAAATTTATATAGATTTAACTGTAAGATTTTTGCTGAAATGGGATAAACACATTCGAGTTCTTATTTAAATATCACAACGATATTATTATTAAGTAGGGGAACCTTAAATCGGTTCAAACATTCTCCTGCTTCAAGTAAATCTATAATCAATATATGCTGCATTTCTTTTACGATTGGAACTTGACCCAGGTGAATTTGCTATTAAATTTTAACGTAACAGGTGCAATAAACCTTACGTTAAAACAATAAAAAGAGCAAACAACAAAGCGTCGTAAAAATGTAAGATTTGAAAGCTTTTGCACCAACAAACAAACATAAGTAATAGGCACATAGGCAGATATAACACACTGACTCATTAAAATTATAACGTATAAAACGAAATGTCTATTTCATGTGCGAATGATAATGGTAATGGACTAGGTAATGGTAATCTTTCATTATTTATCATTTACATTCATCACGCTGACGCTGCCCACCGACTACTACGGTATTCTGCGACTGATGACGTTATTTTAGTCATCACCAATTTTGGCGTTTCGCGATTATGTAATGCAATAATAATAACAACGACATTCTGAACCAAACTGGTCCTGTTTCTTCACGTAGCGTAGGTAAGAAAAACGAAAATGAAACAAATTTCAAATGGCTTCAAGTAATATTTAACAACAACAAAAGCAAAAACATAATTTCATTTTTAACTTTTTCAACCAAATCATATGCCTTGAATAGGGCTAAATTATGTATATATAAAATTTTTCAGAACAACTTTCAAATTCATGACGATCATGAAAAGGAGACATCAAAAAACTATTTCAAACTTTGATAAAGCTGTCACAGGATCAAGCTACATGACATTAATAATAACATTAATAGGGCATGTCGTAAAATGGTCAAAAGAGGACATCCCTGTCCTAACAAATTTCCGGTAGGATTGGTCTTAGTCAAGCAAAGAGAGACAAGTCAAAACTGTAAGACCAAATAGGTACGTAATTAATCGACCAAAGATCAAACCGACTGGCCCGGTTGGTTTCTGAAATCAACGGACTTGAACATCCCGACCGTTGCACCGCGCGAAGATCTGACCGTTGCACCGCGCGTAGTCCGACCGTTGCACCGCGCACAGTCCGACCGTTGCACCGCGCGAAGATCCGACCGTTGCACCGCGCACAGTCCGACCGTTGCACCGCGCGAAGATCCGACCGTTGCACCGCGCACAGTCCGACCGTTGCACCGCGCAAAGTTTCGACCGTTGCACCGCGCAATGAATCGGTAGGTCGGCTGCGTCCGACGAAAGTACATTATTCAAATAGTTTATAAAAATCCTATTATATTATTTAATAGCAAATGGTTGAAGTACCTATNAAATTATAGCCTTTATAATATTTTCTCTACACTATTCTTATTCCGAGATAACACTATGTGCAGTGGCCCACTAGCGGTTTTCCAGTCGTTTTTCGCTGGGTAGCTAGAGGATTGACTGGCGACAAAGTGGGTAAAGGTATCAACCTTCAACAACAAATTATAGCCTTTATAATATTTTCTCTACACTATTCTTATTCCGAGATAACACTATGTGCAGTGGCCCACTAGCGGTTTTCCAGTCGTTTTTCGCTGGGTAGCTAGAGGATTGACTGGCGACAAAGTGGGTAAAGGTATCAACCTTCAACAACAAATTATAGCCTTTATAATATTTTCTCTACACTATTCTTATTCCGAGATAACACTATGTGCAGTGGCCCACTAGCGGTTTTCCAGTCGTTTTTCGCTGGGTAGCTAGAGGATTGACTGGCGACAAAGTGGGTAAAGGTATCAACCTTCAACAACAAATTATAGCCTTTATAATATTTTCTCTACACTATTCTTATTCCGAGATAACACTATGTGCAGTGGCCCACTAGCGGTTTTCCAGTCGTTTTTCGCTGGGTAGCTAGAGGATTGACTGGCGACAAAGTGGGTAAAGGTATCAACCTTCAACAACAAATTATAGCCTTTATAATATTTTCTCTACACTATTCTTATTCCGAGATAACACTATGTGCAGTGGCCCACTAGCGGTTTTCCAGTCGTTTTTCGCTGGGTAGCTAGAGGATTGACTGGCGACAAAGTGGGTAAAGGTATCAACCTTCAACAACAAATTATAGCCTTTATAATATTTTCTCTACACTATTCTTATTCCGAGATAACACTATGTGCAGTGGCCCACTAGCGGTTTTCCAGTCGTTTTTCGCTGGGTAGCTAGAGGATTGACTGGCGACAAAGTGGGTAAAGGTATCAACCTTCAACAACAAATTATAGCCTTTATAATATTTTCTCTACACTATTCTTATTCCGAGATAACACTATGTGCAGTGGCCCACTAGCGGTTTTCCAGTCGTTTTTCGCTGGGTAGCTAGAGGATTGACTGGCGACAAAGTGGGTAAAGGTATCAACCTTCAACAACAAATTATAGCCTTTATAATATTTTCTCTACACTATTCTTATTCCGAGATAACACTATGTGCAGTGGCCCACTAGCGGTTTTCCAGTCGTTTTTCGCTGGGTAGCTAGAGGATTGACTGGCGACAAAGTGGGTAAAGGTATCAACCTTCAACAACAAATTATAGCCTTTATAATATTTTCTCTACACTATTCTTATTCCGAGATAACACTATGTGCAGTGGCCCACTAGCGGTTTTCCAGTCGTTTTTCGCTGGGTAGCTAGAGGATTGGTACCTATTATTAATTTATGAAAGTAATTTTCTTCTTTTCTATGTGTTTACTTTCCGGACATGTTACAGTTGGCCACAGGGCACAGTTAACGCGTGGACTCGGCATGTTCTTAATAAATTCAATTGTCTATAATGATAAATGGTTAATAATTATAATGGAGCGATCGCAATAGGTTTGCAAACATCCGTTACGGCCTCAGGATAACGCAGCATACTTAAGTACACGTTTAGTTTCGAAAACTTATATTTTTGTAATACAACAAGTCTCGTAACTCGCATGTTTCCTTAATTGTTTTACACTGAACAAAAACAAAACAGGTTAATGGACAATTATATAGTCAAAATGGTAATGCCTACGTTGAAATACAAAATTAACAAAACAATAGAACATCAAAAATACAAGATTACACTCATATACGTAGACATAAGGCTACACACAGTGGTTTTTTGGATAAACAATGCTTTAAATTGTCAAAAAATATCAAATGTTCAATGAAATTGGATTTGAAAGTTACATTCATCAACCTATTTTTTTTATGTACATGAATAATTAAAATAAAATTATCAGAGGCGTTTGCGGAGGAAGCAAGCCTGTGCTTCTTGGGCTATACAAGTTGCTACACATGGGCGTAATTGGCCAACATCATATAAATATTTATAAGATGTCATTTTGCTCAACATATTACCTATCAATGCTCTTACCTATAGACTTTAAATAAGTGGGCACTGCAACATTTCGTACAACATTAAAAAGATGAACAGAAACACATTAGAATCTAAAATTCATGTTTGAGATAGAATTTTATTACAAATATCTAAAGTTTTACTTCTGTTGTTTCATGCTTTAAAATGCAAGTCCAACTTTACACAAAGCGTTTTACAATCAAAACTGCAGACAAAACAACGAATACTGTGCAGTACACACCGATTTACATGCATACATGCATTATGCAGTCAGTGGGAAACATGATTTTCCTGGATATAATGTCGTGCAGAAAATATGATTTCAAATATGTACACTCCAGCCTTCGGTGTATATCAGGAGACAATTGATTTATATAACAAATGTAAATTGCCAATTAGATACAAACTATTCACATCATGTAGTCATTTACAGAACCTATTTAGCAACAACCAACGCAATTGTAGTACGTAGATGGTAGATAAGAACGAAAACGACCTGATCGAAAAAGGAAGAAAAATTTAAACTTCAACAAGATGCAGTGAAAAGCACTACACAATTAATTTTCAGCCAATACACATTTTTGGTTGATTGAGATGTAATTAAGTCTTTCTATACGAAAGCAATTTACAAATGACTAAGGAACTACATATACTCACGAACAAAGCAAACTACCCAATGCTACATTTGGTAGTTTGAAAAATATAAGAAGCGATAGGCGCGACGAGAAAGAAAAATGCAAGGTGGTACCCTTATACATTTTGTTGCTAGTCCAGCGAAAAAACATAGCAGAGCTACCAAGGTGGTATAATTTCGAAATAAAAATGACGTAGAACCATCTTTAAGCGACAAATTATAGCCCTTGCTATATTTCTCTATACCATTGCTACTTCGAGATAGGTTGTGTGAAGTGTCACTTTGGCGGCGACAAAATGGGTAAAAGTACCATCTTTCGGCGACAAATAATAGCCATTATAATATTTTTTCTACGCTATTCTTATTCCGAGATAACACTGTGTGCAGTGCCTTCTTGGCTGGCTCTCCAGTCATTATTCGCTGAGTAGCTAGAGGATTAACTAGCGACAAAGTGGGTAAAGGTATCAACCTTCGGCGACAAATTATAGCCTTTATAATATTTTCTCCACGCTACTCTTATTCGGAGATAACTATGTGCAGTGCCTTCTTGACGACTGTCCAGTGGTTATTCGCTGGGTAGCTGGAGGATTCATTAGCGACAAAGTGGGTAAAAGTATCGACTTTCAGCGACAAATTATAGCCTTTACAATATTTTCTCCACGTCATTGTTATTTCGAGATGACTCTATGTGCAGTGCCTCCTTGGCTGCTTTCCAGTTGTTATTCGCTGGCTAGCTAGAGGATTTACTAGCGCCAAGTGGGTAAAGGTATCAACCTTCATCAACAAATTATAGCCTTTATAATATTTTCTCTAGACTATTCTTATTCCGAGATAACACTATGTGCAGTGGCCCACTAGCGGTTTTCCAGTCGTTTTTCTCTGGGTAGCTAGAGGATTGACTGGCGACAAAGTGGGTAAAGGTATCAACCTTCAACAACAAATTATAGCCTTTATAATATTTTCTCTACACTATTCTTATTCCGAGATAACACTATGTGCAGTGGCCCACTAGCGGTTTTCCAGTCGTTTTTCGCTGGGTAGCTAGAGGATTGACTGGCGACAAAGTGGGTAAAGGTATCAACCTTCAACAACAAATTATAGCCTTTATAATATTTTCTCTACACTATTCTTATTCCGAGATAACACTATGTGCAGTGGCCTCCTAGTGGTTTTCCAGTCGTTTTTCGCTGGGTAGCTAGAGGATTGACTAGCGACAAAGTGGGTAAAGGTATCAACCTTCAGCGACAAATTAATTACAACTTATTGCCCATCCATCCTATACCATTTCTATTTCTAAATACATTATGTGTAGTGTTGGCTTGATAGAAGGCAAGTATTTTTGTCTATTTTTCATCGACTGAAGCGACAAATTTTTCAATTTACTAATAAATTAGCGACAAATTACAATGCAATTTAGAAATGTGAAACATAATTTTGTAATGGTTGGTATACGTTTTGGGATGTAGTATTGTAGAATATAAGTAGGGTATCATAAGAACGCCCTGGATAGAAATGGTTTGAAGTGAATAAGTACTGGAAAAAGTTTTTTTTTTTTTAATATTAGACATACAGTGGTGTTCACTGCTCAAATGTGTTGTATCCCTTTGTTACAGAGAATTGTAGTTTTGCTATCGAAAATGGGACAATATATGAATTACATTGAGAGAAATCACCCAATCTCAACTAAAGAAGAATAAAGAGTCGTCTTTATTTAGTTTACGTTGTTTGTTTCTCGATACATCACATACTTAGGTACCATACAAAAATTCTGACACACTTCGTTCCTATTAGTGTTAACAACAATTTTACACATCCCAAGAAGAAACCGGTTGAAAGTCGATGAAGATTCAGGTAACTTTTAAACAAGTTCCAATTTACTACATTCACAAATACCTAGGTATATATGATCAAAAACCTGAAACATGATTTGATAAAACATCTTTGTGAAGAAAAATAAGAATGACACCTCTAAAACACATTTAAAGTAGGATAATGCCTGTGAGATAATTTTTCAGCAGGTCTGAGGGTTATTTAAGGGGTGCGAAACTCGTCAATATTAAATTACTACTTTTCAGTGGAAGTTATTCTTGCCTCGCAAGGTAGGATTATGATCATGAGACAATTTGTCAACGGGTCTAAGGATTATTTATAGGGTGCTACACCCTTCAATATTAAATTTTTATTTGCCAGGGGAAGTTTCTCTTGTCCCACAACTATTTTGGGTATCTAAACTCTAAAAGACCTTTTAAGTGGGATAATAACACTATGAAATAATTTGTCAGCGAGTCTGAGGGTTATTTAAGGAGTGCGAAATTCCTCAATATTAAATTACTACTTTTCATTGGAGGTTTTCCTTGTCCCACGATAATTTTTTGTAGATAAGCTCTAAGAGTCATTTAAGGTAGATTTAGAACTATGAAATAATTTGTCAGAGGGTCTAAGGTTTATTATATAGGGTACTAAACAATTCAATATTAAATTATGATTTTTCAGTTTTTTCAAGTATAGGGACCATTTATTTATATGGGATATGTCATTAATTTTCAATAAATGTATTAATATGATAGCAAAAGGCTTTCACATGTAATGTCCCTTTTACATAAAGAAATAATTTATCCCCATTTAATATCATTAAGATGTATTTAAATATCACACGACATGCAACAAATCAATGTGATATCCTTATAACAAAAACTACTTTTTCCTTAATCAATAATTATAATTTTAAAAAGGGGTCAGAATTTACATACCGATTCTCCATTTATGCTAATCTTAATTATTGGCATCAATGAATTTGAAATCGTAACTACAAGAATGAAAAACCTTTTAAAAGTGGATATCAAAATAAATTAATCCAATTAAATTAAATTAAACAAAAGTAAAATAAATTGTTTTTTGTTTCCTTTTCTTCATGCACGTTTAAGTACTTGACCAATTTCTAAATATAGAAGTTCTGTATAATGCTTTTAAATCAAAAAATAATGTATAACTATAAATAGCAGGAAACAGTGACTACTAAGATATCCAGGTGAACCACTAATTTACTAACACAAAAAAGCAAAATATCTCATGTACCCATGCATGTAGGTAAGTTTTTAATCAAATATTTATCGAGTGATTAACAATTAATGAATAACTGATAACACACACTTTTACTGATGCCAAAGTTTACTTATTTACAAATTTACATGCTCGTCAATGCTAACAACTCAAACAGAAGAGAATATGTACCAATTAAGATATCAATTATGTATGGTTTTAAGACAACTCTGGTATGAGATATTTCAAGTCACTGGAAGAATTATGCAAACAGTAAACAAACAGTCACAATTCTATATCTGAAGATTCTACAAGATAACTTATTTATCTCAAATGCCAGAAGGTGGTCATCCAAACATTGCAGTGGCCCACTAGCGGTTTTCCAGTCGTTTTTCGCTGGGTAGCTAGAGGATTGACTGGCGACAAAGTGGGTAAAGGTATCAACCTTCAACAACAAATTATAGCCTTTATAATATTTTCTCTACACTATTCTTATTCCGAGATAACACTATGTGCAGTGGCCCACTAGCGGTTTTCCAGTCGTTTTTCGCTGGGTAGCTAGAGGATTGACTGGCGACAAAGTGGGTAAAGGTATCAACCTTCAACAACAAATTATAGCCTTTATAATATTTTCTCTACACTATTCTTATTCCGAGATAACACTATGTGCAGTGGCCCACTAGCGGTTTTCCAGTCGTTTTTCGCTGGGTAGCTAGAGGATTGACTGGCGACAAAGTGGGTAAAGGTATCAACCTTCAACAACAAATTATAGCCTTTATAATATTTTCTCTACACTATTCTTATTCCGAGATAACACTATGTGCAGTGGCCCACTAGCGGTTTTCCAGTCGTTTTTCGCTGGGTAGCTAGAGGATTGACTGGCGACAAAGTGGGTAAAGGTATCAACCTTCAACAACAAATTATAGCCTTTATAATATTTTCTCTACACTATTCTTATTCCGAGATAACACTATGTGCAGTGGCCCACTAGCGGTTTTCCAGTCGTTTTTCGCTGGGTAGCTAGAGGATTGACTGGCGACAAAGTGGGTAAAGGTATCAACCTTCAACAACAAATTATAGCCTTTATAATATTTTCTCTACACTATTCTTATTCCGAGATAACACTATGTGCAGTGGCCCACTAGCGGTTTTCCAGTCGTTTTTCGCTGGGTAGCTAGAGGATTGACTGGCGACAAAGTGGGTAAAGGTATCAACCTTCAACAACAAATTATAGCCTTTATAATATTTTCTCTACACTATTCTTATTCCGAGATAACACTATGTGCAGTGGCCCACTAGCGGTTTTCCAGTCGTTTTTCGCTGGGTAGCTAGAGGATTGACTGGCGACAAAGTGGGTAAAGGTATCAACCTTCAACAACAAATTATAGCCTTTATAATATTTTCTCTACACTATTCTTATTCCGAGATAACACTATGTGCAGTGGCCCACTAGCGGTTTTCCAGTCGTTTTTCGCTGGGTAGCTAGAGGATTGACTGGCGACAAAGTGGGTAAAGGTATCAACCTTCAACAACAAATTATAGCCTTTATAATATTTTCTCTACACTATTCTTATTCCGAGATAACACTATGTGCAGTGGCCCACTAGCGGTTTTCCAGTCGTTTTTCGCTGGGTAGCTAGAGGATTGACTGGCGACAAAGTGGGTAAAGGTATCAACCTTCAACAACAAATTATAGCCTTTATAATATTTTCTCTACACTATTCTTATTCCGAGATAACACTATGTGCAGTGGCCCACTAGCGGTTTTCCAGTCGTTTTTCGCTGGGTAGCTAGAGGATTGACTGGCGACAAAGTGGGTAAAGGTATCAACCTTCAACAACAAATTATAGCCTTTATAATATTTTCTCTACACTATTCTTATTCCGAGATAACACTATGTGCAGTGGCCCACTAGCGGTTTTCCAGTCGTTTTTCGCTGGGTAGCTAGAGGATTGACTGGCGACAAAGTGGGTAAAGGTATCAACCTTCAACAACAAATTATAGCCTTTATAATATTTTCTCTACACTATTCTTATTCCGAGATAACACTATGTGCAGTGGCCCACTAGCGGTTTTCCAGTCGTTTTTCGCTGGGTAGCTAGAGGATTGACTGGCGACAAAGTGGGTAAAGGTATCAACCTTCAACAACAAATTATAGCCTTTATAATATTTTCTCTACACTATTCTTATTCCGAGATAACACTATGTGCAGTGGCCCACTAGCGGTTTTCCAGTCGTTTTTCGCTGGGTAGCTAGAGGATTGACTGGCGACAAAGTGGGTAAAGGTATCAACCTTCAACAACAAATTATAGCCTTTATAATATTTTCTNAAGTATGTATTTTACAACTCCTCCAGTCATGAGTCGACACGTTTTCTGGAAATAAAAACAAAAATTAATTAGCAAAGCAGCAGAATGTAAGTACATAATTAAACAAATATTTGCATAGATTTTTGGAAAGAAATTTTATGTATAGGGGCTTCTGGGGGTGACAAATCCATCCAGGTAGTGCTATCTGGATCGAACATTATTTTCATTGACTTTTAATAGAAAATAATAGATTATTTTAATTAGTGATATGCAACCAAACATACATCCTATACAAGCATGTTGTATATATTAACACAGCAAAGTTGAGTGAATCAAGAAAATTATTTAATAAAACAGTAATAAGTAAATTAAAATACCTGAGTTCTTCATCATGCTTAAATAATCTGTTGTTTTCTTTGTCCTACGAATTTCCCTGGTAGTTCTGGCTTTTACATGATTAGTGGCTTTTAAAAACGCCACCATAAAGGGTTGAGTTTCATCGTTACCCTTAGTTGTCACCAAACCTATATCTTCTGACCTTATTTCATGAGCTAAAAAAGACATTATAATGTCATCCCTTTTGCGAAAATCTTCCTTAAACATTAATTAAATAAAAAAACTTTCTTTACTGTTATGCCTCTGGTGCAACTGCGATTATTAAATAAAAAATATAAACTTACTTTAGAAAACGTTATAATCAAGACAATAAATAAAAAATCAATTAAAATAGTAGGTAATTAATTTCTCAGCTCAAATCATTGTTTCTATCATATCATAACACAAATACGACGCAGTTTGCAACGCAATAACATTTTAATTAATGTTAAGTAGGTATATGTAATAGTTTAATTTGAATATGCTACTAAACTGTCGTCTGTAATAGCGATGATCTAAACAACATTATATAAATATATTTAATGATATAAATAAAAAAGTATTTGTTGTAACAAAATCTGAGAGTAATTCTTGCTTTCCCCTATTTTGCAATCGTCTTACATTTTTTTATATTTGAACCGCTCTATTCGGTGGCAAAAATTTAAGTTAGTTGGCGCCAACCTTGAGTCATTAATTTTTGGAGCTTATTAAACTTACCTGGTTTACCAGCAGGATGAACCGACAGGTAGAGACCCTTATTCGATTCCGGAAATACCACCCAAGTAGAAAAGCATTTTGTTAAATTGAGTTCCAGCCAACCTGTAAAGCCAGCGGTCGTATTTACAGAATCAACATACTCCAATTCTCGTTCTCTAAAAGGAATTTGTTTTTAAAAATGCATGACTTGTTAATTATTTTTAACAAAGACTTTTAAGCATAAAAATAAATATTAGTGTCGATCAATTGTGTAAGTTTATTTTATCTTATCTAACAAAAAAAAATGTATACACCTGCGGGAATTGAACCTGCGATCTACCTGATACTACTTTTAAATTCTAAAAGATTTATCACGTGCAGGCAACCCATCATACGCGAAGAAGCAATAGTATGGCCTAAAGCTTGTTATTGAGATGCGCTAGTATGTCTAACAAAAAAGCCAAAACTCTTTAAAAACATACATTCTGAAATGGAACCTTTTAAAAAGAAATCCAACTAGCTCCAAATTGCAAAAATCTTACCCTTCGTTAGATTTTGCTAGCTCGTATGCTGTAACAACAAAAACTTTCTCAGAATCGGAAGTAGACCGAGATGCGTTTTGAAAAATTCTTAATTCTGCCCCAACTATTTCATTTTCTATATCCACTTCAGATACGTTAAACCACAGTCTCTTGCCCCGTTCGTGTCTAACTCCTCCAACATGATTATCTGTAATAAATCAAATTAATGCACATCCTGTAAAATAATACCAGCAATTCGTGCTTTTTTCGGAAAAACTCATTTTAATGAATTGTTAATAGAAAACAGAAGCTATCATACAAACAACGTACACCCTGTATATCCAAGTGTATACATTCAATAATTATTTAAAAACTTGTAGTATTTTAACTATAAGTCTGCCTTCAAGTTGCTTAGAAAACAACCACTACATTTTTGCCTATTTATTACGTTTTACAGATATTTTTAATATCCTTTTATAACACTTATGATCCGCCTATGATCGGGAACGAAATATTTATTTAAATTCCTGATGATTTTTCGTAATAAATTAATAAGTACTAATTTTCTAGTTTTAGTTTCTCATTAATAGAACCCTTGCAGAATAAGAACAAAAATCAAATGTAAATACCAAAAATTTAAATAAATAGGTATTAATTTGATTATTAGGTATTACGTTGCCAATGTAGTTAATAGAGCTGTTTACACAGATGCTTAAATTTATGATGTATGTATATAATTGTTTCCTTGAAAATGACAAAATATATATAAATGTATGCATGTTCTTGTGATCTTTTGCGTATTTATAAACATAAACTTAAGAAGTATATGCCGGCGACATCTTGTCTGGAATGCTTTTGAAATGTTAATTAATATCCTATATGCGAACTTTTATGTGCGATATATGTAGATAGTAAATATAATACGTAGCTTCGTTTGAGGATAAATGTTGTAGGCATGATAGTAATTGCAATTGTTTTTTATTTTTATACATTTGAAAGGACTTACTGATACTTTCAAAAGTCATAATAACATCGCTTTCCTCGATTGCGTTCTGCTCTTCTCCGCTAAGATTCAAGTCTGCATTTCTTTCAACCCTATTTTTCTCGTCTTCGTTTTCTTTCTCCATTAAAGACCTGTACACGTCCATGAGAAATCGGGGAGCAGATTTCCTCAAGGGTGCATTTATCCCTTTTCTTGGCCTGTTTGGGAGACCGAGCATATTCAAAATTTCGAATTCGACCTCTCGTTTTTCTTGTTTTGTCATGGACCTTTCGATTATTGTCTGATCAAAACCATTGTCCACGTAAAGTCCAGCAGGCGAATAGGCGAACACAACGCTTATATGAAGCAAGAACACGAATAAATTATTCATTTTAGTTTACTCAAAGATTAAATTAATAGGCACACAAACACACGGTAACAACTACACCAGACCGCGATCTGTGTTTGATTGCGATAATGCTAATTAGTAGTTCTTACATAGACGCAGCACACAAGAAATTTTATTACTTACAATAAATTGTTTGAAAGTCTCGGGTTGTTTTCAGACTTATGGGAGACAGGTTTTGGCGCCCCAAGCAGCCAATCAAATTCTTGGCCTTTGATTTCTCGTTCTGGTATTCCATCGTGGAAGGGGCAAAAACAGACGACGTCTTAGTGAAGACACATTATTATTAATTATTTATTATGTTAATTATCTATTCACATAATCACTATTGTTTTTCTTCCGTAGATACATAAGAACATATAAAACTTTAGCAATCTGGGAACAAAAAAACTATAATAATTAAAGAATAACTTATTAACATTGGTAGGAAAGTGGAAGAAACGAGATTTCAACGAATTGTGTTTGCAATTTTTGTGAAAAAATATTTTCTTAATTTCTCCCAATCAGTTAATTACACTAATTTATTGAATATTTAAGGACTTTTGAATCAATCATATGCAACCCAACATACACTGCGAGCTTTCACGATGCATACATTACTTGAACAAATTAAGTAATTATAACTTCGTATTACATTAATAATTGTAATTAATTAAGTTAATGAAATACGTATTTAGGTATTAAAATTTGTTTATTTCTTAAGTTTAACATTTAATTTAATGACAAAGAAATTAACTTAGTAATAACTCTATATTGTACATAATAATCAATCAATATTGTACTGCAGAAACTAATTACTTGTTATATTAAAATTAATACAATAAAATACAAAAAAAGTCTGTCTATAAATCATTTAACATATTTCTCCATAAATTTACGATGAAATTCCGAACGAAGTGAGTCATTTATGAACACATTTGTCTTCTTTTCTGGTTCTGATCTAGCACAGTTTTTAAACACAACATCATCATCCCACCTACGTTTCACTTTATGTTCTTTGTTAGCTGCCCCTGCAGAATAATGAGTTAAGAGAGGGTTTCCACTTAATATGTTTTCCATTCTTATTCTTTCTTCTTCCTGCCTTCTTTCAATTTCCTACAAAATTATTAATTAAAAGTAGTAAAAAACATACTATTTATTTTACTATTAACAATCTGTACCTTCTTGGCTTGCTCCATTGCCCTTTCTTTTTTGATTTTATTCAATTCAGCCAATAATGCTTCAGTATCATCATCACTATCTGAAGAAGAGTCTGATTCCTCTTCATCTAAAGGATCATCTGCATCTAAACTAGCAGCAGGCACTTGATCTAGTTTTAATCGCTTACTATATTCAGACTGTGAAGCATTTTTCGGCCTTTTCAAGTCTCTTTCACGTTCCTCCAATTCTCTACGGAAGTCTCGACTGCGCGTTTCTTCCACTGTTCCTTGGCCATGTTCTCTGCAAACGTATTATTTTAGATAGCACTCACACAAGCAAAGCTTCTTATTAGTTTACTCACCTGTATTTTAATTTGGTGTGACCTGGTAAATCTCTGCTCGAGTATTGTCTAGATATAGCACTAAGGTCTTTTTCACCTCTTCCTTGACCTCCTCTTGCTGGTTCAAATGTCGGCCGAGCAGCAGTAGTCATTATAAATTAAATTTTTCGTAAGAAAAAACTATGTTACTTTTGAAATATGATCAATAATTAGTGGTATAAACTTATTTTTTTGTATTAATTTATAATAATTTAATTTATAACCTTTCACCTACTTTCCTTTCAATAAACTGTCACATAGATAATACTGTCATCCTATTATCTATGACTGTGATGCCTGTCATCCATAAATCTATTTCCATAGATAATTCATATCACTCATACCAATTGTCAGAAATAGTTACTTATTTTATGTAGGTTTGGCTATCCTGATGCTAAATTTTAGTTAACTGTCAAGGAAAGAATTTAGACTTGTATAAAATTAATGAAAGATATCGATAAAAATACGTTATAATCACTGTTTATTTGTCCAATGACAACTGGTACATAATAAAATAATCATCAAGAAATTTTAAGTGTTGTTCGCAATGAATACATTTTTTAAGGCAACGAATTCTTTCGAAACAGAAGTTGGTGAGTGAGAAGTTTCACCTGTACTATTGTACATAATACTTAGTGCTCGATTTTAAGCTAATGTAAACAACATATTTCTGTAAATTCATGCAGTTAATTCGCTCATACAAAACTATGAATCATACAAGTCATTGACTCGCTGATTAGAGACAAATGATCTGATACAATCAATTATTTTTTTACAACAGAGAAAGCTACTAGTGAAAAAAACACAACAGAGCTATGGGATGTTATTTTGGATATTTGTGATAAGGCTGGAAAGTCATCAGATGATGCTAAAGCCTGTTTGAGAGCTATTTATAAAAGACTGAACAATAGTGATCCACATATACAAGTTCAAGCAGTTACAGTAAGTGATGAATAAATTTTATCATTGTTCAACCATCTTTGTTTTAAATCTTGTTGGCTAATGATAAATTACAGCTACACTTCATGATAAACAAATTTGTTTAATTATAATCATCTTTTAGCTATTAGATGCTTGTGTAAGCAATTGTGGAAAAGTGTTTCATATAGAAATAGCTTCAAGAGAGTTTGAGAACGAATTTACAAAGTTGTTAAAAAAGTGTCATCCAACAGTTCAACAGAAGTTAAAAGAATCTTTAAAAAAGTGGGCAGAAGGTGAATTTAAGAGTGATCCCCAATTGAATTTGGTACCTTCATTGTATAATAAATTGAAAAGTTCTGGAACAGATTTTACAGTAGAAATGGTAAGTTTTTTCAATAATGGGAATAATTGCTTGCATATGGAAAAAAATAATACTTAACATTGTGTTGTTAGCCTACAAAAAAGACAATTCCATTAAGTAAAGACCCAAATGTGGTCCAGTCTGCTGAAGAGGAGGAACAAATTGCTAAAGCAATAGAATTATCTTTAAAAGAAACATCTTCTTCTCCAAGGTCTACAACTAGTGCTGCAACATCATCATCACTTTATCCAACAGCAAATCTTGCAAGTGCAGCATTAGCTTCAAGCAGTACTGCACCCCCAAAGGAATTGAGGAAAGTTCGAGCACTATATGATTTTGAAGCAGCAGAAGACAATGAATTAACATTTACAGCAGGAGAAATAAGTAAGCCAAACTGTTGTAAATAATGTTTTCATGTAAAGTGTACAGTATGAAAAGTACTGAATGTATTGTGGTTTTTGCTACTGCATAATATGCTGGAAAAACTAAAAAATTTTGATGATTTGTAAAAGAAATTGACATTGTCTTAATTAAACAGTAGTATTAGTTTCTGTAGCTCTACTTTTAAGGCAATATTTTTCATTTATTAAATATTATTTTAGGTGTATAAGAAATTAAGTAAACTAAAAATCATTATTATTTACTTTTTCTAGAATATTGTATGTTGTTTCAGTTTTTGTAATTGATGATTCTGATGCAAATTGGTGGAAAGGCAGTAATCAGAGGGGCGAAGGACTATTTCCTGCAAATTTTGTAACTGCTGATTTATCAGCTGAACCAGAACAACTATGTATATTAAGTAATAACTTTATTTATCAATTTATTTTACCAGTTATTAATTTCTAGCTGCAGAAAAGAACAAAAAGTTGGTTCAATTCAGTGATTATGTAGAAGTAAAGAATGTGGATTCTGAACCTCAAGAAGTTGAAATAAATGAAGAAAAGATAGACAGGTTACTTCATTTATTACATGATGCAGATACTACAAATCCAGAAAATGATGATGAGGAAATGTTACGATTGGAAAGTATGTTTTTTTTTATTTAATTAATTAATTAATAAGAACACTTATAACAGTATATATTAATGATATTTTTGTATTCAATTTGTTAGGCTCTCTTCTAAATTCTTATTAATTATCTTTTAGGAGAAGCCAATGCCATGGGCCCTTTGATTGATTCTGAATTAGAACAAGTGGACCGAAAGCATGCACAGTTAACCAAACTGAGTACAGATCTAGTCGATGCCTTAAGTTTATACCATAGTTTAATGAGGGAACCGCAATTTCAGCCTGTAAATAAAATGTACAACCAATTTCCTCCGAACTCGCAACCACCGACGGGGGTAAAATAATTTACAATTACTTGAACTTTAGCACGTATTTATAATTAATTGCTATATATTACTTTTGTAGATGTATCATAATGGCAGCTTGCCTCCAAATACTTCCATGCCCCCGCAATTTATGATTGGTCAGCCTGTGAATATCCCTCCAGGCCAGCAGGATACTCATATGGGACAGGTTTCCTTACCACCACAACAGCAGTCGATGATGGGGCCACCTCCCGGCATGATGTTACCCCCGCATTTTATTTATGGAGAATCGAGAGGCGGACCGATGCCCCAATTTGGGCATATGAATCCTGGTCTTCCTCCAGGTCAAACAGCCGGACCAAATAGTAATGTGTTTACCGGAGGTGTACCTCCACAACAACAACAACAACAGCAGCAAACTATTCAACAGCAAGGCAGTTTGACCAGATTTCCTCAGGGGTTAGTAAAAAGAATATCTGTCCTTTAAAAATTAAGAAATAAATCTTAATACTTACGATAATAATATTTTTTATATTAATTTGTTGAATTGTAGGTTGCCGCCAAATTTTGGTCCTCAAAGTGTACCACCTGGCTATGGTCCAGGAGTCTCGATACCTAGTGCGGGATCGCAAACAGTTTTGCCTTCCACATCTTCCTCAAAGCAATTGCCCGGACAATATGCGTCCGCTAGCAGTACTCACCTGATGTAGTAGTTTTTAAAAGTTAAAAGTTATTGAAAACGTATTTTTTTACACTTAGATGTTGTAAGGAAAACGTTGAACTATTACATAGGGGTAATCAAAACAGAAAATAATGAGAAAACTGAACCGTCTGTATTCTGCTTGAAACGATTATATTTTATTATTAATTATATGTATAATTATCACACAGTCTTCTTTACACGACCTTTACTAATATAACCGTATTTATTGCAGAAGGAAAGAAAAAAAAATGCTAGAAAATGTATAGGTTTTAGATTTAAAGCAACATTTAATAATAACGATGCATATATTGTATGTAATGTTAGGTAGGACGATGGGGAATTTAAGTGATATGTGAGATATTAGATTGCAATGGTATAACTTGGTTTGAGTTGTTTATTGTGATAAAAAGAAGAATAACGAAAGCTTGAATGAAACGTTGTGAGGGCTACCTTTTAAATTATAACGGAAGAATATCATTTAGTTTTTGTTGTTGTACATTTTGTGAAAGAATCATTGTAAAGTTTATAAGAAGCGATATTTAGAAAATAAAACTTGTATTTAAATTTAAAATTTTTATTTAACATCTATGTATGAGAGTTTGAGAACGAATTTACAAAGTTGTTAAAAAAGTGTCATCCAACAGTTCAACAGAAGTTAAAAGAATCTTTAAAAAAGTGGGCAGAAGGTGAATTTAAGAGTGATCCCCAATTGAATTTGGTACCTTCATTGTATAATAAATTGAAAAGTTCTGGAACAGATTTTACAGTAGAAATGGTAAGTTTTTTCAATAATGGGAATAATTGCTTGCATATGGAAAAAAATAATACTTAACATTGTGTTGTTAGCCTACAAAAAAGACAATTCCATTAAGTAAAGACCCAAATGTGGTCCAGTCTGCTGAAGAGGAGGAACAAATTGCTAAAGCAATAGAATTATCTTTAAAAGAAACATCTTCTTCTCCAAGGTCTACAACTAGTGCTGCAACATCATCATCACTTTATCCAACAGCAAATCTTGCAAGTGCAGCATTAGCTTCAAGCAGTACTGCACCCCCAAAGGAATTGAGGAAAGTTCGAGCACTATATGATTTTGAAGCAGCAGAAGACAATGAATTAACATTTACAGCAGGAGAAATAAGTAAGCCAAACTGTTGTAAATAATGTTTTCATGTAAAGTGTACAGTATGAAAAGTACTGAATGTATTGTGGTTTTTGCTACTGCATAATATGCTGGAAAAACTAAAAAATTTTGATGATTTGTAAAAGAAATTGACATTGTCTTAATTAAACAGTAGTATTAGTTTCTGTAGCTCTACTTTTAAGGCAATATTTTTCATTTATTAAATATTATTTTAGGTGTATAAGAAATTAAGTAAACTAAAAATCATTATTATTTACTTTTTCTAGAATATTGTATGTTGTTTCAGTTTTTGTAATTGATGATTCTGATGCAAATTGGTGGAAAGGCAGTAATCAGAGGGGCGAAGGACTATTTCCTGCAAATTTTGTAACTGCTGATTTATCAGCTGAACCAGAACAACTATGTATATTAAGTAATAACTTTATTTATCAATTTATTTTACCAGTTATTAATTTCTAGCTGCAGAAAAGAACAAAAAGTTGGTTCAATTCAGTGATTATGTAGAAGTAAAGAATGTGGATTCTGAACCTCAAGAAGTTGAAATAAATGAAGAAAAGATAGACAGGTTACTTCATTTATTACATGATGCAGATACTACAAATCCAGAAAATGATGATGAGGAAATGTNGCTATAATTTGTCGCTGTACGCTTACGCTAAATATAAACGCAAAGGAAATGGCTAGAAATGTTAATTAATAATTATAAAATAAACTACTAAAGAGTTCCCATTTATTATAAAAAAGTATCGAAATTCTCAGTGTTTGCTAATTATGTCGTGTATTCAGATATTTAACTTGTTTTGAGTTGATAGTATGTATAAATGGGCATATACAGGGTATTTTATTCCAATTAACAAAGTTCTTTCAGTTTTAAACAAAGTTTTAGTACTTTGTGATGTACATATTATGATTAAGGCTTTTATATATTTGAATTTCCCTAGAGATTGATTTTTTGGGAAGATATTAAAGGAAATAATTATTATGATTAAATTTCTGACGCTGAAGGGGAAGAAATCATCTTTAGTTCAATGTTTTGTGAAGTTTTTAGCGCTTTAAACTTGTATACTTTTTTAAATTCAAAACCACCCGCCCCTTAGGTTCTTATAGAGTTAAATGGAGTACCTAAATCTATGAATATTTTTTCTGGTATTCGTGTTGGTCTAAGTAGAACTAATCTATGGTGGAAATGGTTATATAGCACGTGGTGGATAAAAATCAAAAGAAAAGTAGTTAATCCCGATGTTAATCATAAAATTAAGTGTTATCGGTAATAAACAATCAGTGCCAATAATATGTGCAACCTTTGAATGAACATTCAAATAATCTTAGAACTTTGATGAAGCACTAAAACATAAGAAGAGCCGGTGAGTTTAAAACAATTTCTTAAAATAATTACGACATGACATATCAGAAACTCATTTTGTGGAAACGCTACAGTAGTTCTGCATCATATAAAACTTAGTATCATTTATCAAAAGTATTTAGAACAATAAATTTGAAATCAATGAAAGAACAGCATATTTTGTCGGTTGCAATTTAGTATATCGATTACTAGATGGCGCCACCTATTTAAGGATGATCCTTGACCCCTAAGGATTTAACAAATATGACTGAAAAGTGGCGTCCTCTAGAAAGGGGGAGGGGAGAGAAGAGGGGGAAGTGTATGAAAAGTTTCCCTGGTGAAGGGGAGGTGCAGAAACAAAAAATTGTGTTCCCTTTTCCGAGTGTAACCTTACGATTTTAAATAATGTATTAATACTTTCAAATTGTTTGCAATTCTTTTTTGATCTGGAATTTTTGGAAAACAATCCCATCAAAAATTTAGATGGCGTTACTTTTGAATCACCCATATATATAATCAGTCCATATACTAAAATTGTGACATTTTTTAAAAATTCTTTTCACCTGGGAAGTTCCATCCTTCTATCTTCTATTTTACTGTTCTTTTTTTTAACCCCTAGGCTTTCTAGGTGTGTTGTCTATTGTCATTCTAAAAGTTAATATTGAAATCCTTATATGTTGAAAATGATTCTGTTTTTGAACTTTTAATCGGTGGCTCATAATTAATCTGTAAGAATTTCAACGCATCTCAGCTGCAGGTCCTTTAATATGTATTTCATTTCATTGGTATTTATATGTGAATATTTACACCCTTGTTGGCAGTATATCCAAAAAGCGGCGTCAGTGAAACAAAGTAATCGAAACTGATCCCATTTATGTATAAGATTCAAAGTAATACGATTCTTATGGTTTCGGTCTTACAAATCATTGCCTCTAAAGGCGTTATTTGAACTAACCCCTATGTAAATTGGGGATTGTGAGTATGCATCATATTGGATGTTGATCGCAGGTAAATCTGTTCGCTATATACTGTGTGAATTTTTTGCTTCTATTGGACTATCTTGAAAATGCTATAATGTTATACAATAAAAACGCAAAAGATATTTTTTATTTCTTGATTTACGTAAATATGAAATATTTTACCAAAATGTACCTAATGATCAAAAAATGAGGAGGATTTTGTATAGAAAATATAATATACGTATCTATCCTTTTTTCTGCAATGGTCTCTATTTTCTCGAATAACTTCTCATATAGGATGGTTTCTGCATTTATCTGTCTATTATTTATTTATACATGAGTAATTCAAAAGGAAGGCTTTGTGTATTGTGGTTGAGAAGGTAGCGGTAGCTCCCTGATTCAAAGGATTTGTGTAAGGGATGAATGGAAAGCCTTTATTGCTGATTAAATCCGCTAAATTGTCCTTAATGCGTGAAACAGCTTCGTGCTATAGCGACGACTTTTCTCAGGTTTAAGGGAAACTACGACAAATATTGGCAAGGTGCCTTATTTTTATTGAACACGCTGGGGGAAATGGTCCAGAAATGTATACGAATATACGTAAGGAAAACCCCGGCTTGCTGAATGTACTAAATTTTTATTGAAGACTTTAACATCCTTAGCACAATTTTTAACAGTTTTTCTCATTTCTAAAATGCACTGTAATTTGTCGCTAATTTGTTACCAATCGTAAAAATTTATCGCTCTAGCCGGTTACTGGACAATAGACGAAATGCTAGTCTGATATAAAATTGACACTACACATAGCATTTCTCGAAGTACATGAAGGACCATAATTTGTCGCTGAAAGATGGTACTTTTACCCATTTTGTCGCTAGTTTATCCTTTAGATGTCCAGCGAAAAACAACTGGGGAACCATCAAACTGGCACTACACATAGCCCAACTGGAAAAGAAATGGAGTAGATAGATACTGTAAACGCTATAATTTGTCGCTGTAAGTTGATGGTTTTGCCCACTTTGTCACTAGTCTACCCTGCTGCTATCGTATAAATATTTGACGCTGATTTGTCAGTTTAGTGGTTTTCTAATCGTTTCGTTCTAATCGCTGAACATCTGCAGGGTAGACTAGTGACAAAGTTGGCAAAACTAGCAAATTGTAGCGACAAACTAGCGATAAATTATAGTGTTTACAGTATCTACCTACTCCATTTCTATTTCAGTTGGGATATGTGTACCGTCAATTTGACTATATATCAGCTAGAATCTGGACTCGCGACAAAATGGGTATAAGTACCATTCTTTAACGACAAATAATATTTTTCTACTCCATCGCCATTTCTATTTTGAGATACGCTATGTGCAGCGCCAGTTTGAAGGCTCTCCACTTGTTTCTCGTTGAACAGCTGGAGGATATGCTGGCGATAAAATGGGTAAAGTATCATCTTTCAGCGACAAATTGCAGCCCTCATGGTATTTTTCTACATTTTTTCTATTCTGAGATATGCTATACGTAGTGCCAGTTTGATATCAGGCTGGCATTTCGCCTAAATTATCCAGTAACCGATTGTAGCGGCAAACTTTTTCTATTTGATGACAAATTAGCGACAAATTATTGTATATATAATTATAATTTTGTCGTGCCAATTTCATATGCTATTGTTTTCGTCGTCCCATTATCTTTACTTACCAAAAAATGTTGTGATTAGTCTAGGAGCATCACACTGGTATGCTAACGATAGGTATACCATCAAAATACTGATTTTCATATTTATTAAAAGTTTATCAAATATAATAAAATTAATGTACATTTATTTTATACAAAATGCGTAATTTAAAGTTATAAAAGTTCATAGCAGTTGTTTCAAGTTTGATATCTTTTACGAAGTTGCTGCCTCTTGTGTCATTTGGAACGAACTGCTATCGCTCATTAACACCGACAAGTTGTCTTTGACCTTATAAACGACATCGTCACTGGTGTGATTTCCTCCTATATCCGGGGTTCGGACGGCGTCTTCGCAGATTGTCCTTCGAACCGCTTCTTTCAACAAATCGCTGTAATTTCGGTGACCCAAGTATCGCAACATCGCGGCCGAAGCATTTATCATCGCCACGGGGTTGGCTATGCCCTTACCTGCACAATACAGTTATTATAATTTCCTTTTTTTTTTGTATTGAATGGGCCGAGAAAATTATCATTAGCTAGAACACATTCGATTCATTCAATAAAAAAGATATGCTTATTAAAGGGTAATATGCTCAAAATCGAAACGTTTCGGTTATGTGAGATATATCTTCCTTCCTCTTTGTTTTATAAGTCGAGGAACTTGAAAATTTTTTTCGTATTACAGTCTGTTTGCACTACGTGAGCAAACGTCTTTATTAAGGGTGACGCCCTCCTTAGACACATATCGAAAAAAGCCCAATGTTTTTGAAACGAAATCTATCCCATTCAACCACAGGGATCTTTTACTATCATCACCCCATGCGTATATGGACTTTTATACATCATATTGTATATATACACACACACATACATCGATACACCCACTTAATAATGTGTGGCAGGATTTCTTTCGTTCTTGTTGGAGAATCCCGGTCGTTCACCTTTTCTTCCCCTTTTATAATTTTCCCATGCGTCATCCCCTTTCTTTTCTACTCGTCGACCGTCCACGACCGGGTCAGAAACAATAACTCGAACATTACATTCTACATTGTAAACATTACGCGATACCGTACCAAACAGCACGTATATCAAGCTAGCTCGACGAAGTTGTATTTCTTATTTCTAAAGTGCACTATAATTTGTCGCTGATTTGTTACCAAAACCAAAAAATTTTTCAGTACAGCCAGTTACTGGAAAATAAACGAAAAGCTAACCTGCTCTTATTAAGCAGATACTATACTTAGCACATTTCCTAATAGAAATACTGTATAGGCTATATTAGTGTTGCCCAAACGCAAGAACAAGACGAGACTTAGCCAGTCTTGGTCTTGGTCTTGCGCCAATACACCTGGTCTTGGTCTTGGTCTTGGTCTTGCGCTCCCAGTCTTGGTCTTGGTCTTGGTCTTGCAGCAAGAGTCTTGCAAGTCTTGCAATTACCTATTAGTCTATTACTATTTATTAAAGTTTACTTTAAATCCTAGAAAAACGTATTAGAATTGGAACATTGTGAGCTTGAATGAATATAGCCATAGTAAAGATCAAGCAGATTAATAAATAACTGAAGATTTGATAAGAAATTCGAAAAATCAACTGACCTATATGTCGTTTTCCATGGAAGTAACTGTTTCTTAATAAACATTTATGATCCTTGCTTTCTACCGCGCCGCCTCGCCACGTGCCGGCTCTATGATAAGGATGCCGCCGCAAATCAAACAATAATATAAAGCGTGTAAAAAAATTCGAAATTATTTTGCATGAGTATACCTACACCCTATGGCGGCAATCAAATAGTGTCAAATGTTATGATTTCGGCGTGGCGGCAACGATTGTTTTAGATTTCAAAAGAAGCCGCCGGCGCGTGTATCATAACCATGTACTTCCGAAAAGCGGCAAATTTCTTTGAGAAGTAAGTACAAAACCTTTGATGCCGCATTATCAAAGTGCCGATGGTTAAAACATAACTATGCATGCACTCAGTTTGATTTTAATAATTTTTTTATTCGCTATGTTTATGGTATTAGTCGTAATGCGCATAGGTCCAGTTTTTCATATTCTTTGATACAGTTTTTTGCGTCTCATAGAATTCCTAAGCGTACCTACCTATACACCGAACTGTTACACCTAACTACTCAGTGAAATAGCGCTAAGTCCTAGCTGCAAGACGCAAGAGTCTTGCAGGCTATGTCTTGTTCTTGCTCAAGTCTTGCACGGTCAGTCTTGGTCTTGGTCTTGCTAAAAATACGCGGTCTTGTTCTTGGTCTTGGTCTTGCAAAAACGCAAGAACAAGACCAAGACTGCAAGACCAAGACTGAATTTGGGCAACACTAGGCTATATTTTATCGCTAATTGATATTATTATTAATTTTGTCGATATTCTACACTTCAGCTGTCCAGCGAAAAACAATTGTAGAGACTAATGTGGTACTATACAAAATATAAATGGTGTAGAACTATCTCTTACAGCGACAAATTGTAGCCCTTGCAGTATTTCTGTATGTCATTACCATTTCTAGATACGCCATGTATCGTGTCATCTTAATGACTTTTCAGTCGTTTTTTGCAAGATAGCTGGAGGAAAGTGGGGAAAAATATCGTCTTTCAGCGACAAATAAGTGACAAATCGTAGTCCTTTCAGTATTTCTTAAAGTCATTTCTATTTCGAGGTAGGATATGTCTAGTATCACTATGGCGGGTCTCCAGTTATTTCTCGCTGCACAGCTGGAGTAGAGACAAAATTGGTAAATGTACAGCGGCAAATAAGTGACAAATCGTAGCCCTTTCGGTATTTCTTAAAGTCATTTCCATTTCGAGGTAAGCTATGTGTAGTACCACTTTGGGGGGCTTCAGTTATTTCTCGCTGCACAGCTGGAGTAGAGACAAAATTGGTAAATGTACAGCGACAAATAAGTGACAAATCGTAGCCGTTTTAGTATTTCCTTAAGACATTTGTATTTCGAGGAAGGCTATGTGTAGTATCACCTCGGCGGCTCTCTAATCGTTTCTCGCTGCATAGGTGGAGTACAGACTGTCGACAAAATTGATAAATATCCCTTTCAGTGATAAATTAGCGACAAATCAGTTGCCCTTCCAGTATTTCTTAAGGCTATTTCTATGCCGAGGTACGCTATGTGTAGTATCGCGTTGGTAGCTCTCCAGTTGCTTTTTGGTTGACAGCTGGTTGGACAGATTAGTGACAAAATAGGTATGAGTACCACCTTTCAGCGACAAATTATGCCATTTCTCTATGCCATTTCTATATCTACAAATACTCTGTTTGTAATGGCAGCTATTCCAGGCTAGTATTTAATCTATTTAATAGTAACCGGCTGGAGCGACAAATTTTTTGTTTTGATAGCAAATTAACGACAAATTATAGCGTATTTTAGAAATGAGAGATATAACATTGTTGTGTTAGTTTGACATAGTTCAAATTGCTATGATTTAAATCAACACATAAAATTATAGAAATAACACTATAGCTTTGCCCATTTTTCGAAATTTAAATATCTTGAAAAGTAAGAAAGATACAAGATTGAAGTGTTCAGTATTGTTATTAGATTGCTCTAAAAAAGGAAATGTTTAAAAACAATGTAACCTACAATTCTTGGGTGTAGTTTAATTTAGTTCGATGTACTTTAGGGCTTTAGGAGATGCCGTGGAGCATGATGCTGTACCAACGAGGGAAATCTAAAGAGATAAAGGTTTGTCACCGTAACGTTTGTAAATAAAATCGATCGAACGAAAGCAATAAAATGCCAACGCGCGTAAAGTCATAAAATGTTTTAATTTCTTTTGTGCGTTTAAGACGTTAAAACTAGAACTTTATTACCATTCCGAAAGCGGCTTTTACGCACGGGAAAAAGTTTAATCAACTGAAAAGGAAAGCGACGAGTAACACAAATCACCGTGGCCGTTAAATTTACTTAACGTAAAAGTGTTGACGGATAAAAAAAATTTATCTATCCAAACCGTAAATCACGTTTACGTTTTACCTGGCAAACGAAACACGACGTCGTTGTTTAGAAATCCGGAAAAAATACAGTTCGGTCTCGGTGGTCTGAACATATCGTTAATTCAAAAGGACCCGACTTGATAAGGGTCCTTTTTAGTTGAAATGTTACTGTCCTGGTATTACGAAATAAAACATTACTATCTGTGGCATTTTAACAATTTTTGTACCTATACATTGGATCAATCTTGGTTTATTTCTATGAAAAAATTTGATCCTTTTCGAATATCTGGAACATCCTGTGTAAATAAAATAATTCGAAATGGTCTGTATTCTGTCGAAACTGCCTTTCGATCTTTTTGGATCTCATCAGCGCGTTACAGACAGCTCCCACAGAACACAGACCAACTTTTACCTGCTGTCTTAACAGCGCGTTTTAGAAAATACTGCAAATGGCGCGGTAAACGCCATCTGTAGTACGATGCTACATTTTAGGATTGCGTATGCTCCAACAAAGTCCATTTAAATATATTCGTTTCAGCAAGTAGATATCCATATATTTAAATCGACCTTGTTGAAGCATACGTAATCCTAAAATGTAGCATCGTACTACAGATGGCGTTTACCGCGCCATTTGTAGTATTTTCTATCCTGTGTAAAGGTAAATAAAAAAAAGGTACCTGCTATCTTTAATCCAGCAGTGCGAATACCAGTTTCGAAAAGTCCGTAGCTGTCGCTGAAATTTTGTCCCGCGTACAATCCAGGACCCCCGAGCATGCCGCAGACCGTGTTAGATAGAATCATTCCGTACAGATTTGGCATAACAAGGACATCGAACTGATGGGGATCCTTCACCAATCGCATGCAACAGTTGTCTATCAGTAGATCGTTCAGTTCTATTTCCGGAAACTTCTTTGCCACTTTCTGCACCGTTCGCAAAAATAAGCCATCAGATAATGTTCTAAAGTAAAAATTTAATATATCAATATTATAAACGGATGACAGTGTTGGTTTCATCTTCTCGCAGTAACAAAACATTAATTCACAATTTTCGAGGGAAAACTTTCTATCTGGGCAACGAGATTGTAGCTTAGTTATCCCGTATTTTCTATACCCTATTTGGACTGATTTAGCCCTAATGTCGATATCCTTTCTGAGTCCTTTTGCGAAATAAGCTATTAACCCTGATGTGGACCCCTTGTTTCAACCCTTTTAGCCCCTACGTCGGACTAAGTCTGTCTTGATTAGTCACAAATATTTTAAGGAGTTTGTTGTTTGGGAATGAAACTGGTTTAGTGACTACAATTAAGATTTAATTGTGATAAATATTTTCGCTAAAATATCAGCGTCTTCAGGTGAGGATTTTATTAAACAAATAAAAATTCTCGATCCCTTCAATTCCGCCAGTTAGACAGTTAACAGTGTCAATGTATTGAAATAAGATTATTTGTTATTATTCTTTGCAATTAGAAAGCGAAAATGTGTTTTATTTAAATAGAAACGTTCCTTCTGTGTCGGTATTATTAGGTTTCTTTTTAAGTCTTTACGCACGGTGTATTATTGAAGTGCTGGCTGGGTTGAAAGACACAAACTCCCCTTATTTTAGAGTCAGCGAAGTATGAAGCTATTACATTTCAGAATAAAACTTAGGGGAAGTGGCATTAGGTAGTCCAAAGTGCAAAACCTCGTTAGTCATTCGTTTACATTTTTTTGCATTCATAAAAGTGAGTGCTTTTCCTTTACCTGTGGTAGAAAAGTTTCGAAACAACTAACCGTGTATTTACAACAAAAATTATATTTCTTTAGACTTTTTAGATTAAGTATTCATTAATAAATAAATTTAGAAATGATTAAGTCGTTAACCTTAAATGACTCTCAATTAATTATTAAAATTCATTTGTTAATATTGCCGCAAATTCTATCGGATTACACTACAATAAAATTATTATTATAAATAAATTAAAGGACATAAAAGGAAAAGTAAAAACCTCAGAAAAGTACGAACTATTTTGAGATAGAGTTACGCCCAAGTGATGCAACGAAAATATACCACATTTTAAAAGGCATAAAAACGAACTTAAGGCACTACTTTGTTTAAAACTTAATTTGTCCTTCGAGACGCGCACGTGCTATTAAGTAAATCAAAACAAATCCTTACTTACAATATATTGGCTTTATGGACCACGGTAATTTTCTTTCGTCCATTTTCCCTGGCATACTGAAACGCCCAACGGGCCAATCTTCTGGTGTTCTTCTCCGTGATGATTTTTAAACTTTCAACAACCCCCCGGCGATTTTCGTGCTCGAGCATGGCGTATTCGCCCTCGGTGTTTTGACGTATCACTACCAGATCCACGTTTTCATGTTTAGCCGGGACACCGGGATAAGACTTACAATGGAGAACGTTCACATACAGGTCCAGTCTTCCTCTAAGGATAACGTTTATTTCGGGTTGATCCATGTCCTGAAAATAAAAACACAAAGCTGTCGAGTTATAACGGTCTCAGCACAACTGAGTCTCAGTGTTGAGTCTCAGCACAACTGATTCTCAGTACAACTGATTCTCAGTACAACTGATTCTCAGTACAACTGATTCTCAGTACAACTGATTCTCAATATAACTGATTCTCAGTACATCTGAGCGATTTATTGAGGTTCAGTTCTACTGAGACTAAGTTGTACTGCGATTTACTATAACTGCACCTGTTCAGAAATATTTCAAACTTATTTAGATATTAAATAATGATATAATGTTAGAAAATCATTAAAAATATTAAACGTCAAAATCGTTTCTAATGTGCCCCCTGTAATTTTTGAACAGAACAGCCAGAAAATCTAAAAAGAGACAGAAGAACAATAAATCCCTAAAATAACAGGACATCTTAAAAATTTCGTGTTTTAATAAACCATATTAATTTTAGAGTAAAACTTATGGATGTAATTACTTACTTGTTCATCTGAGCTGAGATTTGACTTGAGGGTCACCCGGTTCCGCTTGATCGACAAAATTATGTTTTCAACCTCGGTGTCCCTATCGGCTCGAGGGTCTATTGTTATTACCTCAAAGTCCACGGGGACGCCGACGAAAGAGAAAATGTCGCGCACGTAGTTCATCAGCTCGGGACCGACGCCGACGCCTGGTAACATGGTGACCATGTGACGACCCCCGTATAAGGGCACCGGGATCGGTTGGATTCGGTCTTTCAGTGGGGTTTTATGTTGTGGTAAGGTAATTTTATCTGAAGACAGGGTGGGTAAGAAACGTCGACTGCTCTCTTCTAGAGCGCTCCTATTTCGTCGAATGAAATTAACCGTTTTCGATAACATTTTGATCCGATGGAAGAACACGCACTGATGTTGTAGAATTTACGGATTCTGAAAAACATATATACATATTTACTGGCAGAAACTTGTTTGTTATTAAAAATGGAAATCGAGAAGGAAAAGTACAAGGCTAAAATTTGTGAATTAAAATAATTAACATTCTCTACTTTATAGTTTTTACATAATAACGACTTGTCCGCTTCAAAACTACGTTTGCTTCTGTTTGCACTTCGTATCCTTAGTTTGAAGTTTTACCAGTCTCGTCAACATAACTAACACGTAAATGAGAATTAACTTTACTGTACTACTTACTACTTTGCCGTACTTTACCTATTGTCTACTTGACGTTAAACTTTTTTTAGTAATGTGAACGTGTATTCGTTCAGTTTAAATGTGACCCCGCGTGGCTCCTACAAAACGACCTTGTTATTGCGGTAGATAGAAAGTGTAAACATGGTCTCACCATAAAATTTATGACCGATTTAATAGGTATGTACACTCCTGCACAAAATTTACGCGACATTGTTTAGAGGGGAAATTCTGTAACCCAAACTTGTACATTTGGAATAGTTTTTGTTCCCTATTATTTTAAATTCATTCTAAACTCTTTAATTCGAGATTCAAGTGCAGATTTTTTTTGGGTCTTTAATTTCCAATTTTGGTAAAGGTCTACATGATGGCCCCCATCTCCCAAGGGGTGGGGGCATCGAAAGAGGAAGTCTCCCGCACCACTGTACCATAAAAAGTTCGTGGCGGTCTCACCCCCATAAAAAGTTATGGGGGTTCAAAGTTAATAAATATGCCAACTTTTATACATTTCTAGGCATGTAAATATTTATATAGTCATTCTTAAACAATATTCAAAGGTAAAACTAATGAAAAATACATAAAAATATTGAGAAAGTTGTATAAAATATTATTTAAATAGCTCTATCAATTGGGTAGGTTAGGTTAGGTTAGGTTAGATTATCGGGTTTTTTCAAGTGACCACCCTCTTTCGATCCCCCACCTCCACCCGCATGAAAATAATTTTTAATTGAATTTTATTTGAACTATAGTGTATGAAAATTGTCAAAATAATCAACTTTCAACCCCCATAACTTTTTATGGGGGTGAGACCGCCACAAACTTTTTATGGTACAGTGGTGGGGGAGACCTCCTCTTTCGATCCCACCAACCATCGTATAGACATTTTCTTTGGAAAAATCAAGGGCAGTGATAATCAAAGGCTCGAGTTTCTAAGCGGAATTTTCCGACTGGAAATTTGGTGGTGCCACGGTCCGGATAAGATAATTTTGATGGGCAGCTGGACTTGGTTCGGATGGGGCTACCCTGTGTAGATTCCTGATCAAGTTATTGATTTGGGGTGGTTCAAATAGGGCATCTTCATTAGGACCAGATCGGGCTATACAGGGCATATTTAAAGGGTAGAAATGGACATTCACATCAGGGTCACATCAGTGTCATCATGTCGTAAAAGGGTTCAGGTAGGGTTTCGGCATCAGATCATAATAGGAGATTCCATAATAAATTCGGATTTCTAGTCGGTAAATGTTATTTATTGAGCGTTAATATTTCACGAATATATTACTGATTATTTAAAGTCAAAAATTGATTTATGAACAATTTGAGAGAAATGACGAAGAGGTCCACAATTTCATTCACGTATTGTACGTAACAATAAGATGTTAAAAATACATTAAATTTGATAACACTTATTTACATACATAATATGTTAGTAAATATCTCTGTATCTATGCATCCCAGACAAATCACTGGTGATAAGTAGTATAATATATAGTAGACGAATTTTCAGTAGTCTGTTTGCACTGTGTTATTTTTTATTTGTTAGTATGTTTGTTTAAATGTTGACTGAATTTCAAATTTAAATCTTTAAATAAACGTACTAATACCTAAATAAAATTACATGTATTTAATACTTGTGTCACATACCTGTCTATCGCTAACGATCAGTATCTATTGACCAATGTTTTTGATTAATCCATTCGATGAATAACCGTTAACAAAATTTGCACTGAATTACTTTTTCGATTTGAATTTTGAACGACTGTTTTTGTTGTAGAAATGCAATTTTCTAGTTTACTAATTTAAAACTGCGAGACACATCGCTGCACGTACACTCAATGACGATAAGTTCTTTAAGGTAATTACGAATGCCGAGTTTATTTACACGTACACTGAAAAAAATAATTGATCGAAATCCGACATGTAGATATGAAGATATGACTTTATAATCCCAGATCAATAATATACAAGTACCAACTATTTATTGGTAATCGAGTTTGAAACGTTTATTGCACCATACTTATAATACTGTAAGATAAATGCATCATTGCTAAGTATAATCTAATTTGTGTTTATCTTATTCTTCCACTTGACATTTGCAAAGTTTATCTTTTTGTTTTCACCATTTCGAGTGACCAAAACTGATTAGATTTTCGATTTAGCAAAAGGCACAAACGTTATAATTTTTTTTGCTTATCATCGTATATCGGAGATTCGTAAAAAAATATTGTTAAATTATTAGATTACTCACCAAGGGAAGAAAGTACAGCATTCCCCCCGGGTGTGAATTGCTACCAAAACTGAAGGAGAGGGTGGTATACTCCCGGGAGGGGCTGTCAGTTCACCGTAAATAAAATTTCGGTCGAATTACCTTAAAGTGCATCAAAAGTTGTGTGGTTTATCGTCTCAAATAAGTAAATATGGTAAAGACGTTTATACAGTTTTGTATGATCAAATTAAAGCTGCATTATCACATTAAGTAGTATCTAAATAACTGGCATTTGAGCCTGGAGTGTTTTTCTTTCCTATTATCTCTGATGGAAAATGAGTTTAAAAAATGTTCATCGCTTTATTTATTTATTAAACATGCTATACGTTCTGGCCTTACATGTTGCATACCCAAATGATATGTTTTGTTTATAATTAATTATTATACGTCCCCGGAACTAAAACCAGTGTGCATAATTTTTGGCTTTTTATCTCTAATCTTCTGTACCACAACGGATAAATAGTATATGTCCATTTAAGTTAATTTAAAGAGAGAAAATGATGTTTGGGGATCACTAAATCAATAAATTCAAACTTTAGATTTGTTCTAAACACTTACTCCATTTTTAAAGACCCTTTATCTAAAGTAATACATTACTGAAACTCTTCAAAACCAGCCGTAAGCATATAATACCACATTTTATGTACATTAAGCTAAAACGACAAAGTCATGTCTCTCATTTCTAATGTACACCATAATTTGTCGCTAATTTGTTACCAAATTCGAATTTGTCGCCCTACCTGGTTACTAGAAAATAGACAAAATGCTAGCCTGATTACAAGTTGCTATTATGCAAAGCGTATTTCGTGTGTGCTATAATTTGTCGCTGAAAGATAGTATTTTTGTGTATTTTGTCACTAGTCAATCCTTCAGTAGTCCAGCGAAAAATGGAGAGTCGACAACATAGTGAATCTCGGAATAAAAATAGCATAGAAAAACACAGTAGGGCTATAATTTGTAGCGAATTTGTCGCTGAAAAATGATACTTTACTCATTTCGTCGCTTGTTTATCCTCCAACAGTCCAGGGAAAACCCAGTGGAGAGCCATTAAGGCGGCACTACACATAGCATATCTCGGAATAAAAGTGATATAGAAAAACACAGTAGAAGCTATAATTTGTCGCGAATTTGTCGCTGAAAAATGATACTTTACCCATATCGTCGCTTGTTTATCCTCCAACAGCACAACAGAAAATTAGTGGAGAGCCACCAAGGCGACAGTACACACAGCGTAGCTCCCCATAGAAATGACGTAGAAACACATTAGGGGCTATAATTGGTAGCGAATTTGTCGCTGAAAGGTGAAACTTTACTCGTTTCGGCGCTTGTCTATCCTCCAACAGTCCAGCGGAAAACCAGTAGAGACCCACCAAGGCTTCGGTGCACATAGCGTATCTCAGAATAGAAATGATGTAGAAGAGCACTGTAGAGGCTATAATTTGTCGCTGCAAGGCGATACTTCACTCATTTCGTCGTTTCTCTATCTTCCAACAGTTCAGCGAAAAAGTAGTGGAGAGCCACCAAGGTGGCACTACACAGAGCGTATTTCGGAATACAATTGACGTTGAAAACCACAGTAGGGGCTACAATTTGTCGCTGAAAGGTGATACTTCACTCATTTCGTCGTTTCTCTATCTTCCAACAGTTCAGCGAAAAAACAGTGGAGAGTCACCAAGGTGACAGTACACACAGCGTATCTCCAAATAGAAATGACGTAGAAAAACACAGTAGGGGCTACAATTTGTAGCTGAAAGATGATACCTTACTCATTTCGTCGCTCGTCTATCCTCCAACAGTTCAGCGAAAAAACAGTGGAGAGTCACCAAGGTGACAGTACACACAGCGTATCTCGGAATAGAATTGACGTAGAAAAATATAGTAGGGGCTATAATTTATCGCTAAAAAATGGTACTTTTACCCATTTTGTCGCGAATCCAGCTTCGAGCTGATCAGTGAAATACGATTGGAGAGCAGTCATGGCGTATCTGTAAAGACCATAATTTGTTGCTAAAATTGGTCAATATTGCTGTATGGTATTTGTATTTCGAGATACGCTATGTGTAATGCCGATTTGGTCGTGTTTCACTAGACTACCGACAAATGGGTAAAGGTTCTATTTTTCAGCATCAAATTAGCGACAAACTAGTTTAATTTTAAACCATGTTTCGATGTTTCATAATATTTCTACCTCAAGTTCCGTTAATATTTAAAAACAATCCTAATGCCGATTACGTAATGATGATAAACATAGGCACAGGCTAAAGGACGTGGTTCGTTGATATCCTTTCATCCCCCATGCTTCTTAAAATTTACATCCCCCTCGTGCATTCGAAAACCTACCGTCAGATATAATATAATAAAGCAATAAAAATAGCACACGTGTCCACATAATATTAGTACCAGGAAAATATTTATCCGTTAAATTACACACATGTATGTAGACGATGCCTCGCACACGGAGCGGTCAATTAATTTCGTTTGGTGAAACGGTCGCATCCCATTTGCTTTTGTACACAAAAGTGACCCTCTTTAACTTTCGAAAGGGCTACTGGACCGTCCTGTGACTGTGACTCCTGTTTGATCTTTTCATGATGGTCGCCCGTCGCCCAATACGAATTAATTAATTGAAAGCTCTGGAAACGTTACACACCCCAACAGTTATTTAACTTGCATTTATGTAGAATTACAGGCAGGTGCTTAAAATCTGCCAAACAAATTAGATGGTTATGCATTTTTTAAGACCTGATTACTAAAATTTATTTGTACCTATTGTAATAAGTTAATATGTATCTATAGGGTTGTTCGGAAAGTCATTTCGTTTTTTTTTGTGGAAATGAAAGACAGTTTTCGTATAATAAACAAATACTTTATTAAATTATATATTGACCGTTCTGGTCCAACACCTTTTGCCCTCTTTCTGGTAGTAGCATAATTCCACGCTCATAAGGTCTTTGCTGGCAAAAAACTGATCGAGGAGGTTTTTGACCTCCTCATTTGAGGTGAAGGTTTTACCGTCTAAAAAATTTTGGACTGACCGGAACAAATAATAATCCGATGGTGCCAGGGCTGGAGAATATGGTGGGTGTAGCATTGTATCCCATTCAAGCTGTAAAAGCTTTTGGCGAGTGACCAAACTTGTGTGAGGTCTCGCGTTGTCTTGGTGAAACACTACACCTTTCCTGTTGATTAGTTCTGACCTTTTCTGTTGAAGTGCATCATTCAGTTTGTCGAGCTGATGACAGTAGACTTCCGAATTAACCGTTGTTTTATCCGGTAAAAGCTCAAAAAAAACGATTCCTTTAAAATCCCACCAAACAGACAACATTACCTTTTTTTGGTGAATATCGGCTTTGGAAATGGTTTGAGCCGGTTCATCTTTTTTGCTCCATGACCTCTTGCCTTTGACGTTGTTGTATACACACCATTTTTCGTCCCCAGTGATGATGCGCTTCAAAAACGGATCATTTTCGTGACGTTTGAGAAGCGAATCGCAGACGTCAATGCGGCGACACAGATTTCTCTTTGTGAGAACATGGGGAACCCATACATCGAGCTTCGAGGATAATCCCAGGCCTTTCAAGTGGTCATAAACTGTTGAATTTGATAAATTTAACCTCAATCCGATCTCACGTGTTGTTATTCGCCGGTTCACATCAACTAATGCCTTTATCGCGTCCTTATCAGCTTCAACCGGCCTTCTCGAACGTGGTGAATCTTCGACATCAAAATTACCGGATCGAAATTTAGCGAACCAGTTCTGGCACTGGCGTACTGTCAACACACCTTTTCCATACACATCAGTCAATTTCTTTCTGGCTTGAACAGCATTTTTACCCTTTCTGTAGTAAAACAGTAAGATATGTCGAAAATGCTGCTTATCGCTCTCCATATTTAAAAGGGCACCAACCAAAAACTACTGCGTAGAATTAATTGGAATTTTTCACACACAAGCCTTGCTATATGAGCTCTCAAAGCATATAAAAATTATACGGCTTAAATGTGAAGTTCGGTGCAAAATAATACAATTAAATCCTCTGTCGGGAAAAAACGAAATGACTTTCCGAACAACCCTATACATCACACCCAACGCCGATGTGCTCATGATTATTTAACTGGGTCGCTCAACGGGTTCTGTGCACTACTTTTGTACCAGTATCGCCCCCGTCGTTATTTGAAGAAGCACCGAATTTGGGTGCGAAATTGAGTTGCGTTCTACAAAGCTTTTAGATTATTATTTTTTTACTTTTACATTAATAAAAGAAGTTAAACGACTAAAAGGACATCAAAGTAAATGAATAGGTTCGGGTTGAAGATTAAAAGGACCAGCGCCTTGTTGGTATTGTGCCATGAATCAGAAACAGGCGGTTCTTTGAATTAAAAAAAAAACTGAAAAAATAAAATATAAAATATTCATATTCGACGAGCTGCACCCGAGGGAATTGAAAACCTTTGAAAAAAGTATTGCAAGGAAACGTTTAAAAGAGTTCGATTGGGGATTGAGGACGAACAGGATGAATGTGTTTTAAATTGTTCGGCAATATTGAAAATCGGCGCGATTGAGAAAGTACAAAAAGTAATTTTCCTTTCATCGCTTTAGCGAAATTATAACCGCTAGGTGTAAAGAGAAATAATTTATTTTCTGATTCCAATATCTGTATAAATGTGTTTCAAGAATTAAATTGAGCTTTCTTTAGTGGACAACAAAATATTTGGTAGGGGGGGGACTCCATGATACTGTTCTGTAGGGCTCCAAAGGGCGTATACCGCTATGCTTCATTCGCGTATTATCATGAATGCCGCATGTGGTCTTCTCGAAGAAAAATGATCGAACTTCCTCATCTTAAACAATTCAGAATCTATTCAGCTATGTATTTCTATTAGGTTCGTACCTACGTCACCTAACTCAAAAGAGTTTGCTCGGGTGTGAATAATAAAATTTTCTTTTCATGTTTGATCCGACGCCCGGATAATAACTTTATTAAATTAATTATACCGATCGTAGAGGAGGGGGTAGACACACAAAATACAGCACACGCCGTCACCACCAACACCACCACCACCACCGCGGTCGGCAAACAGAACATTATTATTGCTATAAGAGGGGTATCGACCTGCAAGAAAAGGTGGCGGTCGCAGGAAATTTACATTTCAAATTTTCCGGCTGCATACAAATTTGTCAAAACTTCGAGTCGATGATGTGCCCACATTGTAGCCATCTATAATAGAAGAGTTTTCCAGACTTGCCGCGTCAGTAGCTCTTTTATCGCAAAAATAACCGCATGCAAATTATTAATAGATCGGAAGCAAACATCACACGTACGCAACAATTTTTCAATAAAGCAGATAAAATAAATACCTAATAGGGGACGTGACAGCTGAATGCGCTGTAATTTTATCAACTTTTCACGGAGTTTAATGTATTTACTCAGAGACGTCAGAGTCAGACGTGTAGAGTCCTGGTAGAATCCTGCAATGCAATTCCATACGTCGGAAATCGTAATTATTGATGGACAAAAGGAGTTACAATCTTATTAGCCCAAACTGTCAATCACCTGAAAACCTTGATCTTCTAGAAGTTATTTTTTGTTTTGTCCTCTCTTCTTTTTCTTTCTCTTTTTGATATAATCCATCAGGACCCCGAAAAAACGCAATAACGCCTTTGCATTCACTTTTTAACCATTTTAGATACATATATCGCATCGTTTTAACATAAATTTATTGAGTTGAAGTTCTTCATACACAACAATAATATCCTAAGTTTCGAGTGCACGATCAGCTAAAGTAGTTGATTTGTCAGGTTTACTTTCCTGAAGGAACTTTCTGGCAATATATTCCAACAAATTACATAAATTTTAAATTGTATTGCTAGCAAGTATTTGGATAAACAACTTCAATAATAGAATCTTCTCGTAAAGGCAACTTTTAGTGAAAAGTATTTGTGGAACATTTGGATTTTTCTAGATAAAAAAAAAAAAAAAACTTTTGGGTGTTTCATTCCCACCAGCCAGTAATGCTGGTGGGCGGGCAGTCCCTCCGGACTATGCCGGAAGGTAGGGCGGAAGGCCCTCTTCAGCCTGCTTTCAGGAATCGTGGGAATGGGTGGGTGGTGGTTCGTGTGTGAAAGTTGAGACGGACGAAATTAAGACAGAAGAGAGTGAAAGATTATCTGTGGAAAATTACTGCCTCAGCATTTGCCTAAGTGATCCAAGGAAACCACAGAAAAACTTGGACCAAGGCAGACGAACGGACGGACCCGGAATCGAGCCGGCGTCCTCCCGAATGCTAAGCAATTGTCTAGACCTCTAGGCCATGCCGCTCGGTTTTTTCTAGATACATCTCACACCTTATAGGGTGGTCACTCCTAAGACCTCCACTCTTTTCTATTCTAACTTAATCTTCAAATTTCTAGAACAATCTAAACTAGGCCCGTGTGTACCCCTATTAACTGTTTCTAACTCTAATATATCTCAACTAACGAAATGAAATGTTTACCTGAAATTCCTGCATACATAACGTCTAAAATCTTTTGGCCAACGACGAAAATTGTACATTAAATTATAAAAAGTTTATTTAAAGGAAGCACCATGTATACAAACAATGGGCAAAACAAAATTTTTTCAATTGCTAATGAAAGAGAAAGGACTCATTAAAAATGTTTGCGTTTTACAGGAAACATCTAATAATACTGGTTTTCTTTGGTTTCTTAAGAAAAACATTGAATTTTTTACACATCCGACTTTTACAACACATCAGGACACACCTACGTATTTTCGTTTCTTCATATTCGACTTTTTCTTCTTCCTTCCTGTAAGCACCCACGAGCGTAAGTAATAGGTGGCAAACACAATTTAATGGAACATGGAGAGTATATAAAAATGAAACCAAAAGAATTTGCTGGGACTTGAGAGGCGGATAATAAACCGGCGGCATTTTTGCAACAACAAAACAGTGCGGCCGGTTGAGTAAGAACTTTCATTGTATTACTAAGTTGCAAGCTTTTACTGCTGCATTTAGCGCAATGACTTTGCACTTTACACAAACTGTTTATGTACGTATTACATTGTATCGAGTTTTTTATGTCTGCTTACAATGTATCATGTGTATCTAAATACTTATGGTACCTTTACCATGAGTGAGTTATTTTACTTTGAAATCGCCCATTTATTAAGTACTTTCTTTCTTTCTTTCATTCTTTATTGTTGTTTTAAATTAGATTAATTTAATATTATAGACATTATTAAGTATGTATGTGACATTATCAAATGACGTGTGAAAGAAAAAAAAATTGAAAAAACGTAATAATTTGACGAAAACAAGTTAGCGTGACAGTTACATAAATTATTCCTGGTTATTAAAGTTACTTGCTAATCGTAATGTGTAGTGAATTCATCAAATTAATTCCATAGAAGAAAACAATTGGTTTAGGTACAATTTTCCTACTGGAAGACAAGTCCTACGAACATATGGGATTAATCTGTATTTACTAAGGCTTCTCTTATTAGGACAGGGATTGATGTAGTCCTGATGTGGATACTCAATTTTTGAACCCTTTTACGGCCGACCCTGTTTAACAAATTCGGATCCAGTGTGGTGTGTTTTATGGTTTATGTTGTTGATGTGGTTTTTAAGAAATTCGTATTTTATTTTAAACCATCTAAAATATTTTTTCGAATGTCTTAATCACACAATGGGTGTGTAGCACATAAATATTCCCGTGGATGTGAAAATAATAAAGCAACTAACCTTTAGACATGATTATATGTTACCAACGGAGCAGATGGCCCGTTGATTGGATTCTTCACATTAACAATATGTTGCGGCTTTCGACACGCAAAAACATAAATAGATTATTTTGAACACATCATGAAACCTCTGCTATTTGGTAGCACATGAGTATCGCGTTTAATAAATACTAAAAAGCATGAGAATTGTTTGCAATCTGAATGATGCAGAAAGAGTCTTCGTTGTAATAATTAAAATTACTTAAACGATTAACTTCTCAGGATTTCTTGCTTTGTCCTTTGTAAGGTGTATATTTTTTCAATGGAAAGCAATGATTCACTTATCGTTTGGTTATGGATGGATTGTCAACGAGATATTTGGCATATCATCAACTTTATGTAACCGTATTTAGGGAATAAGAGTAGTAGAACAGAAGGCGCAACCGAAGCCAACAAGGAAAAAGAGCTGTAGGTGGGTAAAATACCTTCCGAAACGTGGGTCATCTTGTGATACATGATAAGTTAGTTTGAGACATTTAAGAAGCGGAAATAGGAGCACAGAAGAAAAGAAGGTAGTAACCGAAGTCAACAAGGAAAAGGAGTTGTAGGTGGGTAAAATACCTTCTGAGACGTGGGACATCTTGTGAGAAATGGTAAGTTAGTTTGAGACATTTAAAAAGCGGAAATAGGACCACAGAAGCGAAGAAGGTATAAACCGAAGTCAACAAGGAAAAAGAGCTGTAGGTGGGTAAAATACCTTCTGAGACGCGGGACATCTTGTGATACATGATAAGTTAGTTTGAGACATTTAAGAAGCGGAAATAGGAGCACAGAAGCGAAGAAGGTATAAACAGAAGTCGACAAGGAAAAAGAGTTGTAGGAGGGTAAAATACCTTCTGCGACGTGGAACATCTTGTAAGATGTGATAAGTTATTTTGAGACATCTAAGAAGCGGAAATAGGACCACAAAAGCAAAGAAGGTAGCAACCGAAGTCAACAAGGAAAAGGAGTTGTAGGTGGGTAAAATACCTTCTGAGACGTGGGACATCTTGTGAGAAATGGTAAGTTAGTTTGAGACATTTAAAAAGCGGAAATAGGACCACAGAAGCGAAGAAGGTATAAACCGAAGTCAACAAGGAAAAAGAGCTGTAGGTGGGTAAAATACCTTCTGAGACGTGGAACATCTTCCGATGATGATGAAGCTTTCAAAGTGTGACATATTTAAGTTGTTGTGCGTCAGAATTTCTAATTTCGGTAGGCTTCTCTGATGTAGCAAGTCAACTACATGGTTTGAATTTGTATTTCGTTTTAAGCGTCCAAGGCTATCTATTTTATTTAGTGACAAAACGAATAAAGCCATAAAACTGACCAATCGACCGTTAAAATCTATAATCCCCACTTGAAGCACTACTGCAACAATATTGCATACATGTGTATAGTAATTATAGTGGACGCTGTTTGATTGGTTTGCAGACCAAAACAGGTTCAGGTTTCATTTCTCCGTTGCATAATGATTTCTTCTTAATTTAATATATTGCTTTGCGATATCTCAATACACTGTTTTTATCATTAATAAGAGATTATCTTCTTTTGTTGGAGACTTCGCACGCGAGAAATTCCAGTTAAATTGTTCGTTCATTATTTTATTTTAATAATAAATGTTGCAAATGAAATTGAGTTTTCGGTATTAGGTTGAATTGAAGTTAAATGTGTCAACTGGTTAGTTTCACTAAAAGGTTAATTAAAGTTGTGATGACTGTTATTATTAAAAGTAGCTGTCTTACTACTTACTGAGTCAAAACAGGTTTTAGATTTGACAAGTATTTTTAGTTTAACTCGAGTGCAGATATTGCATTGAACAGGAGCACAGAAGACGATATGGAAGTTAACAAGGAATAAACGTGATAGACTGGTAGGACTCCTTATGAGACATGAAGGGCAAAATAAAAGTGAACTAAAATGAATCACTTGGTTTTCATTGAAGTTTGTATTGAATTTTTGATGCGTTTCGCCTTTATTATCAAAAGTTGCACTCAGATTTCCTGTAAAATTGAAGTTTCAACTTGAATTGAATGTACTGAAGTTTTTTCACAAATGCGCACCTGGTACCTATCACTGAGTCAAAACAGGTTTTAGATTTGACGAATATTTTTAGTTAAAATCAAGTGCAGGTATTAGAACGAACAGGAGCACAGAAGACGACATCGAAGTTAATAAGGAATAGACGTGATAGGCTGGTAGGACAATTTTTCAGACATGAAGCGCAAAATAAAGGTGAAGTAAAATGAATCACTTGGTTTTCATTGAAGTGTTTATTCAATTTTTGATGCGTTTCGACTAGTTTCGACGTAGTTTTTTTTACATATGAGAGTCTGATACCTACTACTTACTGAGTCAAAATAGCTTTTAGACATGATAAGTATTTTTAGTTTAAATGAAGTGTAAGTGTTAGAAATAACAGGAGCACAGGACATGTTATGGAATTTAGTAAGGAATAGACGTGATAGGCTGGTAGGACACTTTGTCAGGCATGAAGGGCTACTTAGAGATGTATTCTTAGAGGCAGAAACAGGAGTTAAAAAGCAGAGGTATACACGGGGATTGAAGAGATAGAAAAGAGTGGAGGTGCGTGTCCAACCAGTCGTAGTATTAAGGATCTTATGACGATGCTGATGATGATGATGATGGTGATAAACAGTGTTTCTTTTTTCTGTAAAGTGGCAGTGTCGGTTAAACCTCTTGTAGATGACAACTGGTAGAGTAGAAGACTACAACTAGTATACTGAGCCGCTTACACCATTGCTCTACTTACTACAGCTACTACTCCTACTACTACTACTCCTACTACTACTACGCCGCTTTCGTAGTCTCATTCTCGTCGTAGTAGACGGCTGCATCGGCTGCCGTCGCAGTTTTAATTCATCACTTCGATCTCCCTTCTCTTTTCAAATTCAGTCGTGTCCTCGTCTGGAATGCATTTGTCTTGGCGCATCGACTCCGTACAATCGTACCTTCGGGGAGCACACGGCCAGCTATTGGCTGCTTCCGTTCAAAACAAACGACGCGTCGCGTCGGTTTCGATCCACGCTGCGAACGCCTGAAATTCGGTTCAGTGATTCAGTGTTTAGTTGTTTGTGAGACTTCGAACGGTTTGAGCTGTATCGCTCGCGTTCTAAAAAATTGTTATTGTTGATGCATATAAATAATCGAAATTAGGGAGACGTGAGAGTTTCAAACGTACGTTTTATGGTGAGTGTTGCTATTCAGTGACGAAACTGTTTTCGGAAACTGAGAGTAAGTTTTGTGTTTCGGCTACACCTAAAATCGTGTGTTGTTTACCTATTTTACGTGCTGAAACTGGAATTGTGTCTATTTGATGTGTGTAAAACATTAACTTTTTAACATTAGATACAGTAAGGATTGTCTATCGTTCTCAGATAAGAATTTATTATTAAGGTGAGTTGAAAGTTACAGGTATAGTGGATGCTGACGATTTTTTGCCAATAAACAACGATGCACGACTCGTTTGTTATTGATGTCGGCGTGCTGTAGGTATGGTTGTAAATAATTTAATTGTCATTGAAACTTCAAAGAAATACTTGTCGATGTCGTACTTATGCGTATGCATATACTTATAACAACTGATTCTTGAAACTTATTGGGACAGGCGCTCGTTTATATTTTGTTTACTTTCGAAGCAATTGACCCGCTACCTATTTTTTTCATGCTCTCCGCGTAACATGTGGCACTATATTTGTCGCTGAGCCTAAAATTAAGTTCAGTTATTTTCGAATTGTACGATTTTATACCTGTGCACTATTTTGCGAGCCTGGTACCTTTTTTTTGCGAAAACGTCTCTCTCGTGAACATCCACACGTCTCGTTCAGCCTTTTATCTCTGTAACCTTTTTTTTTGCAATGCTACACTTTTTGTCACTTTCGCCTTTCTCGCTCGAAGCATCTACGCTGCTTTTAATCGATTGTTTGTTTTTGTGCTTCAAGAATTTATGCGTCTAGTCGTTATACGAGTGGTGTTTCAAAATCTTTTACCGAAATGTGCAAACTGAAAAGCTCATGAATACGGGAGCCCTTGATTTAAGATTTCGCAGTCAACTGGGAACTTTTGTGATTTCAAACTCTTTCATGTAAATTGAAAACTCCATTGATACGAATTGTTAACACAGTTATTATTTATTTTCTTTTTCGAGTGCTACTAATCGGGTGTTTGTTATTTGGTTCGGCCATGATGCAATAAAGCGACGGTGTTACCCGGGCGTGTGTTTCACATTGTAAAAGGAAGGTCGTAGATATTTTAACCGCACCTTTGTAGCGTTTTAAGCATAATGTTTATAATTGTCTACTACCTATAATTAACTGAAAAAAACCGTTAATTTCTAACAATCCGAAGAACGAAAACCAGATAAGGTAGAACCTGTTAAGCCTGTGAATATCCTATTTCAACCCTTCAACTGTAGGTCTTATTTAGTCATATATTTGGCCCTACCTGAACCTTTTTATGAATTGCCCTATTAAGACTGATGATGCCTCATTTCAACCTTTTAACAGTATGCTTTATTTAGTCTGATCTGGTCCTAATGTGGACAATACATCGTAGCCCTATTCGGACGAAGTCTCCTTGCCTATTTAGGTCAAAGGATGTAGTCTAATCGGGGCTACGCAGGGCAGCCGAAAATCCGCACCGAGTCTGATTACCTGATTAGACCCAAATATTTTAAGACGATATATTTTTAACCCGGCTCATTTAGATAACTTGATCACGGTCAAAGGATGTAGTCTAATCGGGGCTACGCAGGGCAGCCGAAAATCCGGACCGAGTCTGATTACCTGATTAGACCCAAATATTTTAAGACGATATATTTTTAACCCGGCTCATTTAGATAATTTGATCACGGTCAAAGGATGTAGTCTAATCGGGGCTACGCAGGGCAGTCGAAAATCCGGGCCGAGTCTGATTACTTGATTAAACCCAAATGTTTTAAGACGTTACACTTTTGACCCGGCTCATTCAGATAACTTGATCAGGGCCAAATGGTATAATCTAACCAGGGCCACACAGGGGTAGCTCTATATCTGGACTCAGTCTGGTTGTCTGGCTAGATCAAATGGTTTGAGGCGTTACATTTTTGCCCTCAGCTTATTCCGATGACCTGATCAAAGCCAAATGATGTAACCTAATCAGGACTACACATGGTAGCCCGGTGTGGCCTTATATTTGGACTAGGTCTCGTGTGTAATTTCTTTTTAAATTTCCTCGTCGACAGATAATTTATGTTATTATTGTTTGCCACACCAAATAACAATTGGCAGATAAATTCTATTGTAGGAACAAACTGAATGTTGCGTGTGTCAGTGAATGGAGTTTTGTTTACAGATGAAAAGCGCTCCTGATTTTCCTGTTTTTTTTTTCGTTATTGTATTGTATAATTGTCCTTATTGTCTAGAGAAAAATCTAGCAAACGTAGTCGGTATGGCGGCGCTGGCGTCGTCCTCCTTGCCGCCTGGCTTCCCTCGACCCAAATGAAAATTATAGTGACGAGGCACTTTCGCACCCCCGACTGACGCGTCCCGCGTCGTTCCCCCGAAATCTGGGGCAAAGGATCTTCTATATATACATAATGACGGGTATTTATGTACGTGCATTTATCACTCGTCCTATTTCTCTCTTTTTTTTCTGTGAGGCACTTTTTTGAACGTCTGTTATTATTTTCTAAATGTAGAGACTCTGATATACGTATATGCATCGCAATAGCATTTTTTTATTGTTGTTATTATTATTCAATTGTTCATTGTTATTATTTCAATTTCAACCAACCCCTTGGCGAAAACAACTCTAAATGAAGAGGTATTAAGATATAAGGTAAATGTCTAGATGGTGGTGGGTGGGATCGAAAGAGGAGGTCGCCCCCACCACTGTACCATAAAAAGTTCGTGGCGGTCTTACCCCCATAAAAAGTTATGGGGGTTAGATGTGGGTGGGGGTAGGGGGGATCGAAAGAGGGTGGACACCTGAGTAAAACCCCATAAAAAATTTGCGACTGTCTCAGCCCCATAAAAAGTTATGGGGGTTGAAAGTTGATTATTTTGACAATTTTCATACACTATAATTCAAATAAAATTCAATAAAAAAAATATTTTCAAGCGGGTGGAGGTGGGGGATCGAAAGAGGGTGGTCACTTGAACAAAACCCGATAACCTAACCTAACCTAATCTACCCTATTGATAATGATATTTAAATGATGTTTTATATAACTTTCTCAATATTTTTATGTATTTTTCATTAGTTTTACCTTTGAATATTGTTTAAGTTTGACTATATAAATATTTACATGCCTAGAAATTTATAAAAATTGGCATATTTACTAACTTTGAACCCCCATAACTTTTTATGGGGGTGAGAACGCCACGAACTTTTTATGGTACAGTGGTGGAGGAGACCTCCTCTTTCGATCCTCCCACCCCTAACCTCGAAGGGGGTGGGGGCCATCATCTAGACCTTTACCAGAGATAATTTTAGACGTTATGAATTTCACTTAAATTTTGCAGTAAAACTTTGTTTTATTTGGTGTATATGTGACGGTGAAGTACAGAACCTCAAGGGCTATTGTGTACTCCTGTACGATAAGCGGTTTTTGATAATATTTTCGGGCCTATATGTACCTACATATTTTCTATAACATTAAAATTCAATTTATTATTCAAACAGAATTGTTAATCTACATAATAATACATGCTACAGTTGTTAGCTTATCTTGCGCGTGGTTTATTGTCGTCAGTTGTCGGTAAACGCGACCATGACTTTGACCTTGTTCAAAACAATTATCATTTCTATTGTGTTTGTTGGTTTATTTTAAAAAGAAACCATTATAGAGGCATTTCAAAAAGAAAACACTAACTGGACGACGTTGGTGGCAATTTTTGTTTAACTACAACTACTTATTAAATACTCGAACAATCGCAAAACAAATTGAAAAATCTGTCTGACAGAAAGATGTACGTTAAATTGTTTTTGTGCTTAAAAAATATGCAAATTTTAAATTCGAAAAGATGTGATGCTAATGTTAGGATTGTTAATTACTTTACGCCTTTTGATTAAGTGGCAATATGGGTCCTTTTGAAAGTTCTCAGAAATGATAAATTAGCACCGTAAATTGTTCCAAAAAACGACGAAAAAAGGCCCGTTTGCAGGACTAAACCTCCGAAATAGCGCCGAAATAGTACTAAAATAGCACCGCATTTCAGTAAACCGCCAAAAAAGCACCGAAAAACCGCCGTTTTTCTACTAAAAGATCGTTAGAACAGTACTCTTCTCGCATGAAAAACCGCCAAAAAAGCACCGAAAAACCGCCGTTTTTCTACTAAAAGAGCGTTGGAACAGTACTCTTCTCGCATGAAATAACAAAAACTGATTAATTATTAATTAACTTTTATTTATGTTATAAAGTATTAAAGATTCTGAATATTGTAACAACTATCATTATTATTTGAACTATTATTACTATTGTTAATATTATGATTAATGTTATTATTACTTATTTTATTATTGCTATTTTCATAATAATTATGTGGCTGTGCATTATATTGTTGATGATACGGCTGATAATAATTTGGGTTCGGATAATTATAATATTCATGATAATTTGAATACTGCGGAGGTACATGATGTAGGTTAAATGGAACGCTGTATGGCGATGGATATGAAAAATTTAATTGATTAGGATCATTAGGTGCAGGATAAGTAAAATTTGGAGATGTATGTTTTAATGATGATGTTGGTGTTGGTTCTGATGATGATGTGGGTGCTAGTTCTGATGATGATGCTGGTGCTGGTTCTGATGATGACGGTGGTGATGGTTCTGATGATGACGGTGGTGCTAGTTCTGATGATGACGGTGGTACTCGTTCTAAAGATGNTTCAAAAGTTATCCTACTGACATTAAAGTTAGTATACGTAATAATGCCCTCTAAATTATGACCTTCTTTCGGAAATGTAATATTTAAATTTTCAAAAGTCTGAGAAGTATTGTACATTTAAAAGAGAATATAAATATATGTATATTCATAAACATTAATATAAAATTTTTTTTACGACAAAAACCATCACTAACTATATCCTTATATCAATTTTAATTGATAAAAGTTATTAAATACTTTATGAATAAATTAATAATCCATAATCATTATTTTTGTATCTTGTGCTGTGTAGGAAGCCGTTTTCGGTGCTATTTTGGCGGTTTTTCGGTCGTTCTTGTAGACAGCCGTTTTCGGTGCTATTTCAGTGGTTTTTCGGTCGTTTTTGTAGGCAGCCGTTTTCGGTGCTATTTCGGTGCTTTTTCGGTCGTTTTAATAGAGGTATTTTGGTCGCATTTTAGAGTTTTTAATTTTTGTCGTATTCACCGGCGCTATTTCGGTGGTAAAATAGTAGTTTTTAGACATTTGGAGCTAATTCGGCGGTCTTTTAGTCTTTTTCATTTTTACTCGGGTTGTTACAAAAATTCAGCAGTTTGTAGTTCTAACCGGTTACTGGAAAATAGACGAAATGCCACACTAATATCAGGCTGGTACCACATATAGCGTAATACTTGAATGGCATTGAAAAGTATCGCAAGAGCTATAAATTGTCGATAATTTGTAGCTGAAACATTTTGTCCACCTTTGAGCTGATCAGCGAAAAACTTTTGGAGAACCGTCAAGCAGGCATTACATACTGTCATTCTCGAAATGGAAATATTGCAGAAAAACAGTGACAAATTAACGACAAATTATACAGTATTTCTCCACGTCATTTCAATTAAGAGATAGTGCTAGTTTGACGACTTCTCTCCATTTCTATTTCGAGATACGCTATGTGTAGTACCTGCCTGACGGTTTTCCAGTGGTTTTTTGCTGGACAGCTTGAGGATACACTAGACCAGATCTAACAGCATTTCTTTAAGCCATATCTATTTTGAGATAGATACGCTATGTGTTGTATTTGAACTGATGCTGCCTTGATTCAGGTCTAAAGGTCGTCTTTGGTTGGAGTTGCTTCCTAACGTTTCGCTAGCATTAGTGGCGAGCTTCTTCAGAGGTCCTTCCATCTCCGATGGTGGATGTGAACTGGTCTGATCTAATTTCCAGTGCCAATTCTAAGTAGGTGCCCTACAGGTACGTCCGTGCGTCCGGTCCTTTTTGTTTCAGGACGTATTCCGATGTAACTAGATGCCTTTCTCAATAGATAGTAGTTCTCGCTCACCTTTTCCGCGTGTGTGTGTTGTGTGTGTCTTTTAATTAACGGGGCGAATCAAGAAAAAAGGCTGTCGAGACGTTGTCGAACGCTGTTGGTATTAATCCCTTTCTGGCACTTTCAAGTCCGCAGAGAGAATCAGGTTAATATCACCAGCCCGATGCCCGATTGCTGCCGTCGAGATATTATCGCCTATCCCTTTCTATATACGTACGTACTCCTCCGTTGTGACCGATGTTGGGTGATTAGCACAAATTGAGAGTTATTTCAGAGGTTGCTATTGCACTTCACTTGGTCGAGAAATCTACTGAAACGGTGGTACGTCGTCCATTCTCACATCTTTAATTAAGTGCAACCCAGCGAAGGAAAAGTGATTTTTTATTTTAAAGTCATCCTAATTAACCGCTATCACTTCGCAATTCGAAATGCTGGTTGAGAAACCTTCAACACATTCCCGAGAGTATGGTTGACATGCATTAAACTGATTCGCAAACTAATAAGTATGGATAAATTCTGTAACATCATAAGTTTCCATGTCGCTAAAAATTAACGTCATCATTATCATCATCGAAAGGTTTCCAGCTCCATGACTGGTTACACATTTAGCTCCATTTCTCTCTATCTTGAGCCAATCTTCGAATCCAAATATTCCTTAGTCTCCATAACTCCTGCTTCTGCTTCTAATATGTCTCTCATGTTTAAGAAGGTATCCTACCATATCCTATTACTCCTTTTCACAAGACGCCCCACGTTTCAATAGGTGTTTTACCCACCTACAACTCCTTTTCCTTATAGGCTTCCCTAGAGCCCTCTGTTCTCCTAATACTACTCTTTTAATATAGCGCTTCACTGTCCAATAATTACTTTGTTAAATGTTGAAGGAAAACCCAATTGTTTTGAAAGGTAATTGCCTAGTGGAAATGACCGAGTGTAAAGATTTTTGCAATAAAAAGGGTCACAGCTTTGGTAGCACACCTGTGTATTTATATGTAGGTACCTTTCTAATTAAAAATACGAACCGGAGTGTTTCTGTATCTTTTTTTTTATGAATATTGCAGTAGTTATTTAGCATTTTATGAGTGAGACGGCTTATCGGGGCCTCTTTGAAGGACTCATTAAAACAGCGTCATAAAACCAATGCGATGGTTCGGATATGGAGGCCTGTGAAGTGTAATAAAAGAAGGTAGAGATGTTGGGAATATGTGGATGGGTAGTTTTCTGCTTCGTTTCTTTCGTGTATTGAGAGCCTGAATCGTGAACGATCATTCGACAGTAGCGTTCAAAAAGCGGTAGCGTCCTGATATTTTTAATAATAAAAATAAAATGTAAAATTTCGGGCTACTAACTTTATAGGTGTCGTAATACAGTTCTGTAAGGACTGTCCTGAACTCCTGTCAAAACTTTTTCAAATTTTGCGCAAATTGTTTTTTGTAGAACATTTTGCAAAATGTAATAACTTTTTATCTCTTTATTTTTTTTAGATATTAGAACCATTTTTCTATGATAAATGGGTGCGGCGAGAAGTTAGCACCCCGAAATTTCGTTTTTTATTAAAATTTTTAGGTTGCATGGTTTTATCATTTTGCGTTGTTCTGTTCTATTGTATGCAAAGATACGTTAAATAGTGGAATTTTTGGGCGAACACTTACCGAAGGCATGCGTTTTTTTGTCAATTGACGGTATTTCCTACGTTTAAAAAGTCACGTTTGTTCGTCTAAATCTGAATTGCTGTTTACGAAATTGATTGGAAATTGATGAAAATAACAACGAATATGTTTATTGTGCGGTAGTTGTGAGAAAATGCATAGCTTTACGAAATTCTTTACAAATTAATATTGTATATGCACGTCTGTCCCCAAAGTGGGATGCTTTTGGCTTAGTGAAATAAGTGTTTATTGTTAAGAAGTCGAGAGTGTTAACAAATATAAATTAATAGCTATATACAATATAAAGGGATATGGTAGAATAATAAAAAAGATATTTTCAATTATGATGTTCTCAGAAACAGTCATTTTTAGATGTAATAAACAACAGTTTATTCGACAACATCAACTTTACGTATTAATTCCACATTTGTAGGTAAATGTAGTTATAATAAGTTTGTATTTTAACCTATTACTGTTTATGTATTTTAAAACATTGTTAGCGTAAAACATATGTACGTACGAATGTGTTTATGCCTTTGTACTTAATGATATTCAATTAACTATCTGATATACAGGCGCAATTTTCGTAGAATTAATTTATATGCAATACGTATGATAATAAGAAGTAGCAATGTTGTAATTACGATTAGAACACGAAACAACAATTTAATTTTCGTGTTGTCCTAGCAGTCGTAATGGGAATTATATTGCGCTGGTCAATTTTCCTGCTGGGGCAAAGGAATGTACGACAAAATTTGTCGCTGCAGCCGGTTATTGAAAAATAGGCGAAAGACTGGCCCGATATAATTCTATACATATGGTGTATGTAAAATAGAAATTACCTAAAGAAATATTGTAAAGGCTATAATTTGTCGCTAAAAGATAGTACATCTACTCATTTTGTCGCTTGCCTTATCTTTCAGTTGAAAGCTATTGGAGAGTTGTCAAACAGGCAGAATGCACAGCGTGTCTAGGAATAGAAATCACTTAAAAAAAATACTATAAGAACTACCATAATTTGTCGTTAACACATAGTGCTTACCCATTTTGTCGTATCGTACAGCAATACTGACAAATTATGGTCCTTACAACAGTTTTTTCTCGAGATATGCTATGTATAGTCACACCTCTAATAGTTTTTTGTTGATCAGCTCGAGGCGACGAAAAAATGGTTAAATGTACCATCTTTCAGCGACAAATCAGTGACAAATTATTGTCCTTACAACATTTTTCTTCTCTAGATACCCTATGTATAGTCACAGCCTGACGATTGTAATAGGTTTTTGTTGATCAGCTCGAGGCGACGAAAAAAAAGTTAAATGTACCATCTTTCGGTGACAAATTAGCGACAAATTATGACCCTTTAGCATTTTTTTTCTCGACATACGTTATGTATAGTCACATCTTGACGACTATAATAGTTTTTCGCTGATCAGCTCGAGGCAACGAAAAAATGGTTAAATGTACCATATTTCAGTGACAAATTATAGTCGTTACAGCATTTTTTTATCGAGATACGTTATGTACTAATAGTTTTTCACTGATCAGCTCCAGGCGACGAAAATATGGTTAAATGTACCATCATTCAGGGACAACATAGTGACAAATTATAGCCCTACTCTACGTCATTTCTGTTTAGAGATTAGGGCTTGAAGTCAGACTAGCATTTCGTCTATTTTTGAGTAACAAATTTTGCGATTTCGTAAGAAATTAGCGACAAATTATAGTACATGCAGAAATGAGAAATGTAACTTTGCCTCATCATTTCTAACCTTTTTCTATCAACGATAATTAGATCATCTGCCTATAGTACCACATCTGAACGCTTCGCGGTGACGCCAGCATAAAAATATTGTCTGACTTTCAAACATTAAACATTTCATTTGTTAATTTCTATTGTGGGAGGTTCCCCGCTAAGAGAAACTTAATTTATTATTACGTTTTTTAGTTTTGCGACACATAAATGATTAGATGTATAAAGATGTTTTGAACGAGTTCGAGTCCTGCTGACTTTAACAAGAGTAATGCAATTAAATAATTTAAAAACGCAATAGAGAACGTGTAAAATATTGGCGGGATTCTCGCGTTCTATTTATCTTGTTGAATTCACTTTCTCTTGTCACTTTTGTTGTGCAGATACACCTTTCGCAATTTGCAAAAGACCTCTTTGATATTTATAGAGCAAAGAATAGCGCAGTAGGAATTTGCGAGTGAAAGTACCAGTATACATATTATGTATACCTACACCCGTTTTAAATTGTGTAAAATTATTGAGACATTATACATATCTATGTACGACAAAGTTATATTTCTTATTTCTAAAATATATCGTAATTTGTCGTTAACTTGCTACCAAATATAATAATTTGTCGGTCCAACCGGCTACTGGAAAATAGATTATGATGTAGAACTGATACTACATATAACATATTTCGAAATAGAAATGACGACGTAGAGAAATACTGTAGGGACTATAATTAATTTGTCGTTTTATGATGGTACTTTTATCCATTTTGTCGCTAGTCCGGCTGTCCCACGAAAAACGACTGAAGAATCGCCAGGCTGTACTATACTTAACGTAAATATTTTCCAATGAAAATAATTCACTTAAAATTGCAGTTGATGTTATGAGTTACAAAAATCGTAAAAGAAATATGTAACGAACTAATCTTGAAATGTGCCTGTTCGCTATTTTCGTTTCGACATTTAGGTGCACTTTATTTTTATAAAAGTATTAAGGTATATTATTAGATACGTACCTACACATATAGTTTTCTAGTAGATATTGAGTAATAGTGTATCTACAACGATGTTTTTTTGTGTAGTAGGTAGTACCTGCAGTATAATTTTAGAAGTTCAAGTATTAGCGACATTTTACTGTTTTGTTTGCTTCGTGCGTGGAGCTACAACAAATCATCAGTACATATTTCTTTGAATTTAAAATAGTAGCGTAACAAAAATGTAAAAATAAAATTGGGAATGATAGAAAAGTTGTAGCCAGTTACAACGTTGTAGGTATAAAAATTCTTTGATTTATTTTTATTTTTCAAAAAATTGTGGGACATGTTGGAATTTTGAAGGCGTCTACGGTCGACGTTTTGTAGTAATTAATGATAAGTTGGTTTTTTTGGGTTTATAGACTGATTGACGTTTCGTCAACAGCTATGGTTGATATCTTTAGTAGTGAAGAAAATGGGATCGATGAAGTAGTTCTTTTCATGCTTGACCGCTGTTTCGGCTTGTCATATGTCTCTAACAAAGAACGAACCCTTTATTTTTCATAGGATGATCTACCATCCTATTCCCGACTGGAAATATTAGGGCTGCGGTTCAGGTTCTATTCGGTATACCCATCTTTAAGTAGGGTCGGAATAAGATAATCTTAATTGGTCTGGATAGGGCTATTCTTAGTGGTTCAGGTAGGGTGTCCACATCAGGGCCGAATCAGGCTAAATAGGGTATAGCATAAAAGGATGTTGCTGCACAATCATGTATGATATCATCATCATAAGGTCGTCAGTCCTAAGACTGGTTGGACATGCACCTCCACTCTTTCCTATCCTGAGCTAATCTTCGCATTTCCCTAAAACTAGAACAACCCACATCCTTAACTATTTGCAAACAGTAATCTAATCCAGGTCTACCTCTACCCGTCCTAACTCCCGTTTCTTCCTCTGATATGTCTCTGACTAGACCTTCATGCCTGCGAAGGTGTCCTATCAACCCATCTCGCCTATTTCTTGTTGACTTCCATAGAGTTCTCTGTTCTCCTATTCTTTTAAATACCTCTTCAGTTCTACCTCTACTCCTCTTAATTCCTGTTTCTGCCATATGTATATGTCCTAGTAAATCCTGCCCAGATAAAAATATGGTTTGCTTTAATACATTTTCAGTATTTTTAAAAATCTTTTTCTAGTTGGCCGCATGCATTTGATTATAGTGTAACTAGCATTTCCTTTTGGTGTAAATAATATTAAAAACATTACTATAAATAACAATGATCATCGGTGAACGTAGTGCACCACATAAACAATTGCTTATTCGCATTCTGTCTTTTAAAACATTACATCACATCGCATTGTGTGCGAGAATAAAAATAGCGTTTCGTAAATAACGGAACCGAAAACAAACGTTAAACTTTCCCAGAACATAAAATTTTTAAGCAGAGATGCTATTTTATCCTGTTTTTGTTTGTAATTCAAACGTTCACTGTTGCAACGGTAAGGACATCCAAAAATATATGACGCCAACGTTAAGCTGCGTACAACGATGTGTACAGCAGTCATTGGTTTCTATCGTCAGAAGATTAAGTACGTGTAATTGAAGCGATTTTATTTACACGTACGTCTATTATTATATTATTAACCAACGTGCTAGAACATAAGATAGGTCAGGACGGAAGTAGTAGTAGTAGTAGTAGTAGGGTTATAAAGCAGATGATAGCGCAGGGTCGAGTTGCCTTCAATAAAAAGAAGTCACTTCTATGCTCGCGAACGGTTAATTTAGAAATTCGGAAAAGATTGTTAAAGGTGTATGTTTGGTGCGTGGCGTTGTACATGTGCGAAACATGGACAGTGGGCGCGGCGGAATAGAAAAGGATAGAAGTGTTCGAAATGTGGTGTTATAGGCGAATGATGAGGATACCGTAGATAGAGAAGGGTAGAAATGAAGAGGTATTAGAAAGAATAGGAGAATAGAGGACTCTATGGAAGTCAATAAGAAATAGGCGGGATAGGTTAGTACGATACCTTCTCAGGCTCGTAGGTCTAGTCAGAGACATATTAGAGGCAGAAACGGGAGTTAGGAGGAGTAGAGGTAGACCTACATTAGATTATTGTTCACAAATAGTTAAGGATGTGGTTTGTTCTAGTCTTAGGGAAACGTGAAGATTAGCTCAAGATAGAAAAGAGTCTTAGGACTGACGACCTTATGATGATGATGTGCCAGAACTAGGTATATTTTGGTAATTTTGCAAGAAACCATGACATTTTTGGAAGGACATCTTATTCTAAAAAATTATACCACCTACGAGGTTATTAAAGGTTGTATTATATATTTTGGCTTTGAAAAAAAGATGTCCGACAGTTTATACCAGGGGTCTGCAATGCCCCTTAACCTAGTACGCGGGTTATTAACTAGTCCTTGAGTTATATATCAATTGGCTGTTAGATTCGTGGGCATATCACGCTGCCAAAATTCTGATGTGGGTATTCTAGAGCATCTCTTCTAGCTGGGCTACTACGGTTTACGTTTCGTACTCTTGGTAAGTCTGCCCTTGGATAATATGTGTTCCCCCGTAATGGATCAGGCTGCTTATCTTACATCTTCTCTGCTCTACACACTTCACGTCGTAACTCCACCCTAATGGGTTAGGTTACCCTCAACTTTGTAATCTTGTCTGATGCTCACCACTCTGGCAGGACTTATATCGCCCAGGACATGGGTAAATGAGGAGTGCTGACTCTTTGGCGGGGTTCCCCTGTAATTGACAATGAAAGTGTGATAGCAGTGGGATTGTGTCCCTTGTGTCGGTAGGGACTGTTCTTTTCCCCACGCCTGTGCTGGGCTGGTAGCACGTTTGCAGAAACCCTGATGGCCTACATGATTCACAAGACGCTATAGCTCGCGATTCTCTCTCTATAATAATGCAACGGAATGGCGAAGCGATGGCAGCAACGTGTATTCAACTGACTGCATTTTTATTCGCGACTGCATTCCTTTTCCACTACCGGCCAAGGAATTCCCCTGAGGCTCACGAGTATTGTGTGTGCGAGCATGCCGTGTAAAGAAACACAAACACACACATATATTTCGATACAGTACAAAACAGCATCAGGAGACCGATCTAACGCCAAGTTGAAATATCTATGTAAAGAAAGCAAAATAAAAATCGATAATTAGATTTCGGTAAGGTAAAAACCTCTACACCGTCTAAAAATTAATCATTGGATTATCGACGATTATCATCGGGACGTTCGGTGTTGTGCGTTGAGCTTTTTGAGCGCCGCCAAAATTTTCGAGTGATATTAACTGAATTAATTAGTGAATTGATTATTTGCTGTTAGAATTGGAGGACCTTATTTATATGTCATTTATTCGTAAACATTGATCACATTAAACGTAATAGTCGTACTGATTGCTATGTGCTTTGAGAGAGAACTGCTCCATACATCCGCAAAGAACGCCTGACAAGGACTATACTCTGTCAACTTTCATATCCTATTGAACTTTTTCTAAATATGAAGACCGATAAACAATTACGCGATGTAGACAAGGAAGTACGTACCTCTCTAGTCTATAATCCTTCCAAACCAAACAGGATTTTCATAAAATTTATATAGGAAATAGTCGAGTAGTCTTACCTCATAGCATTTTGTTTTGTTTACGTTTGCAACAATAGCGATTTATTTGTCGGCAAGCTTTCACCCACTAGAGGTCACGGTAGTTCTCGTTTCTATTTTTTTTTTGTTGTTGTACTTCCATGTACGTGTGTATCATATGCATAGATAGGTTTACATGTCGAAGGCATGCATGCATGTATGTGCTGCCTACATATACGGACATGTTTTAGTAGCAATCTATGTACCCACAACATGGATCTGATACATTCCTATAATAGGTGTAGGTGATTGCGCTTTGCATTGTTTGTTTACACAACGTTATACTATAAATATCTAGCCTCGCTTCGTTTGCTATGGAATATCTCTTTGGTTTCCTAGATAGTCATTGTCCATAAAATACGTACCTATAATAGTATAATAGACTTGTTTTTTGCTGATTTTTAACATGTAGTATGTGAAACAGATCTTATTACAAGTACTTATTTCGTCATAAGTATGTACAGATAATTTAGAATGCCATGAACCCAAGCCTTAACATGGGCGGTGACAAAACTTGTCATTCTTTATTGTCCACTTGGGGTTCTATACCTGGTTGCAAAGCGAGACACATGATTGCAATCAATAGAATAACAGCTTAGCCATTGTTTTCCAAATGTATCTTATGAGTACAATAAGACCCCTCACCCCTTGCGCATCTGAAGGTTCCTGTCATTCTAAACTACCTATACATGCCTTTAGCAATAATATGGATTTAAAAACGTAAAATTTGTTTTTGTTATGTTGAAACCTTTGCACATCTTCTGCCTTTGATATTTACAGAGCCGAAAAAGTTCAATTTTAATTTTACATGGGGTGTAATTATCTTAAATACATTTATTTTTAAATATTTTTACCTTAAATACCAGTCAATTGAAAAATGTTACCTACTATAAAATGTTCTTACTTTGTTCCAGGTTGAAGAAAATTCGAGGACCACATATTCATTTCCTTATTTGGTGAGTTTACTTATTATATTTTTTTTGTATAGAAGCGAAAACTGTCGATGCAGTCGCCAATCGACCTATAAAGTTCAATTAAAATTAGTTTGGTATAAATTTTACGTCGTTAGTACAAAAGGTATTTTCGTCGAGAGACATTTTGCGGGGATCGTTTTTAAAAAGATTGTATTTATCTGGGAGTTCGATCGTAAGGAACATTTTAAATTATCCCCAACAGTTAATGATATAAATGCGCGCAGTAGGCGACGTCGGAAAAATTATTTTCGGGGTCTTTTGCCATTAGTCGCCCTCCGAATGGTATTAATGCCACCATTTTCGACGAAAATCAATAAATCCGCCGAGGTTTTCCTATATAGAGACGGCTTTCCAATATTGTTTCCCGTTCGCTTTTGAACCGCTTATTCCCCAACGGTCAAGGGACGTCTGCTCGGTTACGTTTATGGAATGAATAGGAAAATATGGGCTGAATATCAGACCCGAATGCGTTGGAATATACATTTCTATGTTCAGTGTTTCTCGAATAACTTTCTCAACTTCTGCATCCATTGAATATCATCTATTCGAACTATAATAAAGATTATTCTTCGTTATTTCTATTCTACATGTATTCGTTTGAGCAATCCAAATAAGAAACTTAGTATTAATAACCTACGTCCACGAATATCAAACCGGTACGACAATGTTATGATTTGTCTCTAATTTGTTACCAAATTCAATAATTTGTCGCTCCAGGTGGTTATCACAAAATAGACAAAATGTTAATCTAATATCAAGCTGGGAATAGACATAGCGTATCTCGAAATGGAATTGTCATATAGAAATACTGTAAGTGATGCAATTTGTCGCTGGAGGGTGATGACACCTCTACTTATTTTGTCGCTACTGGAACTGATTAGTATAAAACACATAGAGATCCGTCAAGCCACTACCTACGCATCTCGAAATAGAAATGGCGTAGAGAAATACTTTAAGGTCTATAATTTGTCGCTATAACATGGTTCTACACCATTTCTATTTCGAGATACGCTATGTGTAGTAGGTACCATCTTGTCGGCTCTCCAGTTGTTTTTCTCTAGACAACTGGAGATCAGACTAGCGACAAAATGGGCAAAAGTACCATCATTCAACGACAAATTATAACCCTTACAGTGTTTTTCTATGTTGTTTCTATTTCGAGATACGCTATGTATAGTATAATCTTGGCGGTTGTCCTGTCGTTTTTCTCTGGACAACTAGAAGATAGAACCGCGACAAAATGGGCAAAAATACCATCATTCAACGACAAATTATAACCCTTACAGTGTTTTTCTATGCCGTTTCTAATACGACACGCTATGTATAGTATCATCTTGGCGGCTGTCCTGTCGTTTTTCTCAACTAGAAGATAGACTCGCGACAAAACGGGCAAAAATACCATCATTCAGCGACAAATTATAACCCTTACAGTGTTTTTCTATGCCGTTTCTAATACGACACGCTATGTATAGTATCATCTTGGCGGCTGTCCTGTCGTTTTTCTCTGGGCAACTAGAAGATAGACTCGCGACAAAACGGGCAAAAATACCATCATTCAGCGACAAATTATAACCCTTACAGTGTTTTTCTATGCCGTTTCTATTTCGACATACGCTATGTATAGTATCATCTTGGCGGCTGTCCTGTCGTTTTTCTCTGGACAACTAGAAGATAGAACCGCGACAAAATGGGCAAAAATACCATCATTCAACGACAAATTATAATCCTTACAGTATTTCGCAATGTCATTTCTATTTCGAGATACGCTATGTGTAGTGCCAGTTTAGCGGCTCTCCAGTTATTTTTCCCTGGACTACTGGAGAGCAAACCAGCGACAAAATAGGTAAAAGTACCATCTTTCAGCGACAAATTATAGCTCCTACAGTATTTTCTATGCCGTTTCTATTTAGAGATACGCTGTGTGTAGTACCATCTTGGCGACTCTCCTGTCGTTTTTCTCTGGAATACTGGAACATAGACTTGCGACAAAATGGGCAGTGACAAATTGTAGCCCCTACAGTATTTCTTAACTTGATTTCGACTTCCGGCTGAAGTAACATATTTTTGAATTTGATATACTTTCTTCGCTTATTTTGTCATCGCAGTACTACTGAAGATGTCAGCCGCAGTTTCCAGTATCTAACCATTCATTTATCCTTTGGGCCCAATAATAATTCTACTTAGGATTTCGATAATGAAAACCTATGTTCTTATAGCGTTTTATGTTTTTATACATTCTTGTGTAATATTCATTATGGAATAAGATCGTTTCTTTACAAAGTTGATAATGTAATTAGATCGTATTTTCGTGATTGGATCGTTTGTCAGTTCTTTAATGTAGAATATATTGTTTCAAATTAAAGTAATTTTGTTACGGGTACATGTATAATAATTATTAAACACGTGCGCTGTTTTAATGGAATGGCGTGTGTTATTAATGCCAATATTCGTTTTATTCTTTGCGGACATATTTATATGATCACGTGTTAGCACTTACTTCTTAAGGCAGATATAATACCCACGTTTCTTGTTTGCATGGAAATTGTTCCTTAGTGAACCAACCGAGCGAGATCGTGTTGTTTTTCTCATTATCGCGAATGTTTAGAATTACGAAAATTTTTCTTGGTTGAGTAATAAGGTGAAATGACGCGTTTTAAAGGACAAAATCGTAAACAACTCTAAAAATAGCCCGCAATATTTGAAGATGTAAAACGTTAATTTGTATAATATATGTACTTGAATACATACGTGTTTGTATTATATTATTAAACTGTTTGGGGAATGCATAAAACAGAAAACGAAAGTTTGACTCGCGCTGCCAAACTCGCGATTGAAAATTATGGTCTGGTCATGCAAATAACAATTATTGTTACTAAATAGTAGTAAAATCCACAGAAAAAGAAGCATAAGCAATTGTAATACTTACAAAGGGAGTAAGGGTATAAATTCTAGTTAAATAGCCTGTTTTGTAATTGCAATAAAAGTAAATATAAACTGCGTTCAAACGATTTCAAATCGAAGACGAAGTTTTATTTAAATGTATTTAGCTTCTTAAGTCATTAACATGCTTATTCGAAATTTGCCATAACATTTTGTAAATTTATTTCATTTGTTAAGAGTTTAGGGTGGCTATTCCATAGACCACCTACAGCGTAAGCTCTCTTTGAGAAAGCTCGGGAAATCTTTCGCATTTTCTTTTACCTTTTTGTAATGAGAGTAAAGTTACAGAATATCAAGTATATCACAAAAGCGTGAAAACTGTATAGGGTAAGTTTTTTTTTTGGCAAACGTTGATTTGTTGGTTTTGGATTAATAAAAAATTCTGATTAGCTCCGATTCTTTATTAATTGTTGAACAAGGTGACGTAGGGGTAATAAATTGAATTATTGTTATACATAAAACTATATAAACAGATCCTTTATTAACCGTAATCGGATGTATTTTCTTAGTTACTTTAAAAAAATTGTATTAGTCGTGCATATTAAAATTATTTTTTGACGTCCTTGTTGGTCTAAATGACTAAGGGCAAAGTCATAACCAAATTAGCGAGGAAGCGGGTTATCTATCGCAAATATCGCTGACGCAAAATAGTTTCAACACAATGCGTCTTGTTCTTCTTTTGGCAAAAAAACAATACACAATCGTTTTGTGTCGCCAACGGTTTTATTATTGAACAATGTATTGTAATAATTTTAATGACGCTTAGTTGTTTGGAATGTTTTTAATTCAAATGCGTCATTCGGGAGCTCCTTACAGAACGGCGCTGTCCTCTAAAGGGGTTGATTTTTCCCATATAAAATCTAAATTACTTTTTATGGTTAAACCAAATTTAAAATCTGTGTGTCGACCGTTTTGCGAATAATCTTGTTAGTCCCTAATGTGGGTACCATATCTGAACCACAGCAGTGGGTACTCTTATCTTGACCAAGTCTGTCTGCCCGATTAGGCCCGAATGTTCTAACGTGTTACATTACCCGGGTCCTATTAGAAAGCAGGTTTGCTGGATGGGGTCCCAACTGCAGCCCTAACAAATTTTCAGTCGAATTACTATAATAATTTTGTGGAACTATACCAAATAGTAAAAAGGTACTTTTTATTATGCGTCTTGTACTACCAAATGAATTTTCTGGGTCTGGTCGAGCTCGTCGCCGTATCCGTTGTGTTATTGGACTGGACCACATGAAGTATCTCTTCGGATTGCGTCCATTTACGAGGGGAATCCCATGATTTCAGACAGGTAAGTGAGCTGTAGTCAAATCAGCTAATTCTTCAGAAATTTAATGTCGCAAAATCGTTCCGATGCTTTCCATTGCAAAATCGTTTATAACAAAACTTGATAGCGAAAAGGATCTGAGGATTGAATTAGTTTTCAAGAATCAACTGTTTCCTTTCGTCATAAGTCGACACTGTTCCTAACTATCACTTTGCGTACATGTACATGTACATGAATGTAGGAACAACCTGTTTTATTAATTAATTTGCAGCAATAAAAAGGCTTAAGTCCATTAGAAAGGAACTTTTTGTATAAAAAGAAACTATAAGTGATGTAAATTTCTTTTATCTGTTTACCAGTTTTACTATCTTTTATTGTGTTGGGTTGGGCATTTTTTAAAAGTATTGCTGTCAGAATATCAGGGATTACCAGCAGTTGCGAAATATGGATTTTTGAAGCCAGTTGACATTCTCTGATGTAGCGTGTGGACCTCATGTGAGGCAAGCCGATAGAGGGATTTCCCCGTGGATTCCTTATGTGGTACAATTACGAAAACATCAAATATAGGAAGTCTTATAGGCAAATTTGTGATTGTGTGTTAGTTTTTTATATAGCGATTTTTTACGATCCCGTTTCGTAGAGGATGAGAAAGCTAAAAATTGATGAATTTTGCTTTAGGTAATTTATAGACAGCCCCATTGGTAATTCTTTTATCAAAAAGGTACCAGCCTTCGATAATAATTGATTTTGCGAGCTGAAACAATATCTGTGAAAATCACTATTCGAAATTACATAACACGGCAGTGGCTAATGTCAAAGCAAGATTAATGAATTCGGTGATAGGGTTGTGCTGTTTTTGATCACACACACCAGTGTATGTCAACCGAACACTTTTCTCACCCTTCGACTCCTCCGCAACCCCCCACCGTCATCCCCCACTGCTGCTATCCTACCACAAAATCAGCTCCGTCATTAATCATTTTTAATAACGCGGCGCCTATTTGCAGGTGTAATAAATGTAGAGGGCGCACTTTCGGGTTATGATGCAAACATTTATAAGAAGGTACCTTTATTATCTACCCCTTCTTCCCCCATCACTGATGTAGGTTCTCAATTTTGGTAGTTACAATTAATTACACGGCGGTACGTTAATGGGTTTTGGTCACGAATGTATTAGAAAATGTTTTCGATATTTTTCGACTAAAAAAAGGTTTTGTGATAACAGAAACAAAACTTCAAAGTCAGTCTTATTAATTCAAGAAGATTCTATGATTTTCGTATAGAGTGAAATTTTTATACAGTAAAAGCTCTTTATTCAGTAGGTTTACGTTCCATAAATATGCCGCGAAAACAGAAACCGTGGATATGATATGGTAATTAGTATGGAATCATAAGGGATACATTCTAAGATTCCAAAATAAAACCAATATGTTTCAAAATAAAATTAATGTATTGAGAAATTCGCAATTAAAACATAGTCAGATGATGCCGATATATTGAGGGGATTCGGTAGTACATACGCCGTAGAATAAAAACATGCTTATCGGTTCTAGATATCATGAGTTTAATGTTTGGAACAGAGATTTGAAATTTTGTAGTAATATAGATAAAGCTTTGTTCTAAAGCCTGTCGAAGGCCATTTTTTATTTTTTAATTTCTATTGAAGATACGTGTCCTGCAAGAAGCATCAACTTTAAGCACTTGTAAAAGCTTTTAATGACCATATTATTGAAAACTAAAAACGTACCGAGTTAGTGTGAACCTTTGTCTGTTACCATACAAAAAATCACATATTTATCTCGCAGCGTTAAATCACAATGTTTAGAATAGAAACCCATATTTTCGGAAAAATTCACACTACGCACGCGCGGTCTATTGCGGTCAATCCCCTAAATAAATGACACCGAATCCTTTTCTATTTACCGATTGCATCCGCGAATAATGAAATTTTTAGCCGCGAATACAGGAACTGGGTTGCAATTTTTTCACCCGCGTATAAGGAAACCGTGAATAAGGAACTTTTACTGTAGGTCAAATATAATCGATTATAACCCAAAATGGTCCTATAGTTTAAGATATTTTTATAAACATTTAATAGAAATGGTTCATCAGCAATTCTAAATGAATTGAAACAACTATGGCCTACTATTCTATTGACGTATGAACCGTAAGTGTTCTTTAATTCTAACGTTAATAGGTGTACTGGTTTGGCCTTTAGAAGTTGAAAAAACTTTGAACTGATGAATAATGGCCTTGCGATGATAATGAATAAATTGTATTACCGCTATATTTCTCGAACGCGGATTAGTTGAAGTGATTTATTAATCTGAGGTGGAATTAATGGTTTTGGTTAATGAGTGCAAGAGAAATAGAGACAGACAGACAAGGGCAGACGACAGACGCGTAACAATCGAGGTTTCTTTGTTTCTCCGATAAACGAAAGTAAGGCCAACTAGGTTGATTGGTTCCATTTGTTTGTTGCTGTTGTTATTGTTGGTGGTTGGTTTTTCTCTTTCTTTTGCTTGTTGCAGGTTTATGTTCCAAGAATACACATGCATACATATGTATGTAATTCGATTTGCAGACACAATAAGACACAACATGAATTACACACACGGGAAAATGTTGTTTATCGTTTAGTGATTACCTATTAAAGGTTTGCTGTTGAAGACTCGGCACAAATTTTATAAATTTTAATGATGGTCGAACTGCCTACCAGAAAGTTCATCCTGAATAATCACGTTAGAATATTTGGAAGGTTTTTGATCATCTATTTCTATTTTAACACTGATAATATCAATTAATTTACCTTAATTTAGTAAGAATTATAGTTGGAGAAAACAGTAACTAAATGACCAATGGTTTTCTTCTGTTTTCTTGGTTTTTGGTATGAGATGCGGACGACCAAAGTGAAGAATATGAAGACTGTAATATATCGATTTATAGAAAAAGTTAATGGTGATTAATTCATAATACATATCTTAACGGTTTGCAATATTTATGTAAAATACAAAGAGGCAATTAATCAAAACTAACCGAAAAGTAGATGTTTCAAAATTGTGCCACAATTATTAAATCATTATCGGATCGAATAAAAGCATTTCCCAATGATTAAACATTAGATGACGTATGAGTATTTGGAGGCTAAATTATTTATTAAACAGCTTGATCGACCCTAATTTAATCTCTGTTCAGCTACTATGCTATTTCTTGGTGACTCTTGCGTTAACTAGGGTAAAGTTAAATTTAGCTTCATTTACTATCGGATAAACTGATAATTAGAACGTGTTATGTTATTTAAATAGCAGCGACCACTTTCGTGTCTCTCTGTTTCTTCTGGGTTCGATTTAATAGTAAGCCTATACAGGGTGTTTCTGAAATAAGTAGCAAACATTAACTAGATGCAATAAGATAACGCACTATGGTGAGTAATACAGTGCGAATCCGGCCCTGTGCGTGAATTTGCAACGTACCTATCGAGAAATTGCGATAACAACTAAGCAGCTACATCGACGGAAAATGTAGACAGTGACGGTTGTGAAATGACTAATATAGTAAATATTGAAATTTTTTTATGTAAAGGAATAAATAAAAAAAATTTATCGCTGGATTTGCTAGATTTAGTCCTGTTAATATATATTAGGGGAAGAAATATGAAGTTATAATAAAAATAAAATGTAATGTACTTGTATATAACGATTTTTAAAAGGGAAAGGTATGAATGTGCGCATGCTATATAGATACCTACTAAGTACATATTATTTATACATGAGTGTATTTAATATCGTGCCTTGCTATATAAAACTGATCACGTTTCCGTACGTATTTTTTGCATTGAAATTGCTAGATCGTAATTTCCTTATCCCGATTCTAATGTGCATATACGTACTTACGTAACCAATACATAGCTAAGGATGAAGTTACCTTGTTAAGGTCATTCATAATCCTTAACTAACAATACAGTCAGTCAATATGATTGGTATCGCAAAATAATACTTTAAATGAATGAAATTCGCAGTTTGTTATTTTAAGGAAGAAACAATCTAAACGCTTCGACGTCCTTCGCTTTCGGTATCCTTGGTGGTGACGTGAGTGAATCAAAACTAATCACCTACTCAACCGTTGTGTTTATTTTATAAATAATTGTTTTTATAGTTTATGTGTAAATTGTAGTTTCACTTAACTTACTTACATTTTAAAAGAAAAAATGAGAACAACAGCGAAAAAGTAAGTTTGTAATAAAGAAAATTGTTACATTTTCCTAATTGGATGAATTTTTAAAATCAATTAGTTGTTTCGTTAATTGCATCCGGCAAACTTGCAGCACCTCTTGCGTCATTTTCATCGTAAATTATGAAAGGGTAAAAGTAGTTCTTCGAATATTAAAATGTAAAGGTCAGTATAGAAAAAACTGATCAATCTCTGCTAAAAAAATTGATTTTTAATTTAACAAGGCAATTGTCCTTACGACAACATTAGTCATCTACTCTGCTTTCTACATATAGGCATTAGTTTCCGTTGGTTGTGGTAACATTATGAAAAGAACGGCTAGAGGCACTTGGATTTATGAGTAACTGTAGATACTAATAAACGTTAAAGTATTGCACATATTAGGTAGGAATGGTTACATGGAGTTGCTGTTAAGAAATAACCTTGTCTAGGTGAATGTAGGCAGTTGGCTTGTTTAATTGATGTTTACATCTTTTAAAGCTTTTGCATAGTAATACATAATATCTGCAGCAATGTTTTTTTACCATTGTTATCGTTAAATAAAGCTGAGCGTTTTTATAAACTCCCTATGCCTGTAAAGAAACAAGTTGAGTAGGGATTTGGATTCATCCCATTGTCGTAATTGTGTTTTAGACTCAATTGTTAAAAATTTTATTCGTAATGTTCGACGAAGATGTACCTAGAGGTCGCCTATTTCCGTTATCTAAGAAGTTAGATAACTCAAGACGGAAAAAACGGTAAGAGATAAATAAAATAAAACATCGAGATCAAATTACAGATAGGATGATACGGAAGGTTAGTTGGGAAGAAATAAGAGTAAAGAGAGAGGCAGAGGAAGTCCTAGATTATTTTCATATTAATTAAGGACATGAGATGTTCTAGTCTTCCTATGTACGCAAGTAACATATNTTAATTAATTTATAGCTTAGAATATAATTCACGTTTAATGAACGGATTAAATTTACGATTACACTTTCACCGCATAAATATTATCTGTATATGTATGTAGTGTACGTTCCTATTCAGACCTGCATTTTCTTAGTTCCTCATCCGGAGGACTCTAACAAACGACCTTAATAAGAACATTCTGGTATGTTCGCATATTCTCATAATGTTCACACCCTTAATATAATAGTCCCATTTCGAATAACTCAGGGCTGTAAATATCCCTTTCACATAGAATCACGCGCATATTACAAAACCCATTAGCTACCTGCCACCAGGAAGTTATGGATGGATCACTTATTCGGATGAGCTTAGAGAAATTATTCCCTGATCAGAAATTATTTAAAACGTTATTGAGGTTTGGAAAGTGTGTGTTTTTTAGATGTTTGGAGACTGCGTTTCTTTACATCAAAAGATTAGTATGTTTAGATTTGCAGATGATATAGTAGTATTAGCATCTAGCAAGGAGGAGTTACAGATAGCTTTAAATAAAATATAAATAAAAGTAAAACAAAAATACTGGTATGCATAAGATTTGCTAGATTTAGTCCTGTTAATATATATTAGGGGAAGAAATATGAAGTTATAATAAAAATAAAATGTAATGTACTTGTATATAACGATTTTTAAAAGGGAAAGGTATGAATGTGCGCATGCTATATAGATACCTACTAAGTACATATTATTTATACATGAGTGTATTTAATATCGTGCCTTGCTATATAAAACTGATCACGTTTCCGTACGTATTTTTTGCATTGAAATTGCTAGATCGTAATTTCCTTATCCCGATTCTAATGTGCATATACGTACTTACGTAACCAATACATAGCTAAGGATGAAGTTACCTTGTTAAGGTCATTCATAATCCTTAACTAACAATACAGTCAGTCAATATGATTGGTATCGCAAAATAATACTTTAAATGAATGAAATTCGCAGTTTGTTATTTTAAGGAAGAAACAATCTAAACGCTTCGACGTCCTTCGCTTTCGGTATCCTTGGTGGTGACGTGAGTGAATCAAAACTAATCACCTACTCAACCGTTGTGTTTATTTTATAAATAATTGTTTTTATAGTTTATGTGTAAATTGTAGTTTCACTTAACTTACTTACATTTTAAAAGAAAAAATGAGAACAACAGCGAAAAAGTAAGTTTGTAATAAAGAAAATTGTTACATTTTCCTAATTGGATGAATTTTTAAAATCAATTAGTTGTTTCGTTAATTGCATCCGGCAAACTTGCAGCACCTCTTGCGTCATTTTCATCGTAAATTATGAAAGGGTAAAAGTAGTTCTTCGAATATTAAAATGTAAAGGTCAGTATAGAAAAAACTGATCAATCTCTGCTAAAAAAATTGATTTTTAATTTAACAAGGCAATTGTCCTTACGACAACATTAGTCATCTACTCTGCTTTCTACATATAGGCATTAGTTTCCGTTGGTTGTGGTAACATTATGAAAAGAACGGCTAGAGGCACTTGGATTTATGAGTAACTGTAGATACTAATAAACGTTAAAGTATTGCACATATTAGGTAGGAATGGTTACATGGAGTTGCTGTTAAGAAATAACCTTGTCTAGGTGAATGTAGGCAGTTGGCTTGTTTAATTGATGTTTACATCTTTTAAAGCTTTTGCATAGTAATACATAATATCTGCAGCAATGTTTTTTTACCATTGTTATCGTTAAATAAAGCTGAGCGTTTTTATAAACTCCCTATGCCTGTAAAGAAACAAGTTGAGTAGGGATTTGGATTCATCCCATTGTCGTAATTGTGTTTTAGACTCAATTGTTAAAAATTTTATTCGTAATGTTCGACGAAGATGTACCTAGAGGTCGCCTATTTCCGTTATCTAAGAAGTTAGATAACTCAAGACGGAAAAAACGGTAAGAGATAAATAAAATAAAACATCGAGATCAAATTACAGATAGGATGATACGGAAGGTTAGTTGGGAAGAAATAAGAGTAAAGAGAGAGGCAGAGGAAGTCCTAGATTATTTTCATATTAATTAAGGACATGAGATGTTCTAGTCTTCCTATGTACGCAAGTAACATATTGAGTTCATGTATTCGTAATCTAACAATAAGATGGGCTATCTTCTGTCGTTTTTCGGAAATGATGATTATTTGAGAGATTTATCGGGAGATGATGGCTCAGTATCGTCAGGCAGCTTTAGATATCAATTAACAGTGTGTGAAGACGTGAAAGCGATGGTGAGAATAATATTATCATTAATCGTTGGTAAAAGGGCTCAGGTGTGTTAAATCCGGCTGTTATTGAAATTATGGTATTTCGGGATCGGATACCGTAACCCTTATTGAAATTTTCATGTAGGTACGCCGCGCCGGTAAAGTATTTTAATTTTGATTGTAATAGAATGCTTGTCTATGTCTACAAGATTTTAATTTAACATAAATTTTAGATAATAAAGCAGAGGATAGCGCCGGCTCGAGTCGCCTTCAATAAAAAAAGTGCTCGCGAATGGTTAATTTATAAATTTGAAAAAGGTTATTAAAGGTTTATGTTTGGAGCACGGCGTTGTACGGGTGTGAAACATGGACAGTGGGAGCGGCGGAAAAGAAAGGGTTAGAAGCGTTCAAAATGTGGTGTTACAGGCGAATGATGAGAATACCGTGGATAGAGAAGGTTAGAAATGAAGAGGTATTAGACATAATAGGAGTACAGAGGACTCTACGGAAGGGATAGGTTAGTAGGACACCTTCTCAGGCATGAAAGTCTGGTCATAGACATATTAGAGACAGAAACGGAAGTTAGGAAGGGTAGATTAGATTACTGTTCGTAAATAGTTAAGGATGTGGGTTGTTCTAGTTTTAGGGAAATGCGAAGATTAGCTCAGGATAGGAAAGAGTGGAGGTACCTGTCCAACCAGTCTTAGGACTGACGACCTTATGATGACGATCATGGTGATGAAATTTTAGAACGTTCATACTGAAAAGAATTAAAATATTAAACCATCTCATAATATTCTAAGTAACGGGACGGATGATGGTTTTTGCATATATTTTGGACTGTACGAACCAATCNCCTACTCAACCGTTGTGTTTATTTTATAAATAATTGTTTTTATAGTTTATGTGTAAATTGTAGTTTCACTTAACTTACTTACATTTTAAAAGAAAAAATGAGAACAACAGCGAAAAAGTAAGTTTGTAATAAAGAAAATTGTTACATTTTCCTAATTGGATGAATTTTTAAAATCAATTAGTTGTTTCGTTAATTGCATCCGGCAAACTTGCAGCACCTCTTGCGTCATTTTCATCGTAAATTATGAAAGGGTAAAAGTAGTTCTTCGAATATTAAAATGTAAAGGTCAGTATAGAAAAAACTGATCAATCTCTGCTAAAAAAATTGATTTTTAATTTAACAAGGCAATTGTCCTTACGACAACATTAGTCATCTACTCTGCTTTCTACATATAGGCATTAGTTTCCGTTGGTTGTGGTAACATTATGAAAAGAACGGCTAGAGGCACTTGGATTTATGAGTAACTGTAGATACTAATAAACGTTAAAGTATTGCACATATTAGGTAGGAATGGTTACATGGAGTTGCTGTTAAGAAATAACCTTGTCTAGGTGAATGTAGGCAGTTGGCTTGTTTAATTGATGTTTACATCTTTTAAAGCTTTTGCATAGTAATACATAATATCTGCAGCAATGTTTTTTTACCATTGTTATCGTTAAATAAAGCTGAGCGTTTTTATAAACTCCCTATGCCTGTAAAGAAACAAGTTGAGTAGGGATTTGGATTCATCCCATTGTCGTAATTGTGTTTTAGACTCAATTGTTAAAAATTTTATTCGTAATGTTCGACGAAGATGTACCTAGAGGTCGCCTATTTCCGTTATCTAAGAAGTTAGATAACTCAAGACGGAAAAAACGGTAAGAGATAAATAAAATAAAACATCGAGATCAAATTACAGATAGGATGATACGGAAGGTTAGTTGGGAAGAAATAAGAGTAAAGAGAGAGGCAGAGGAAGTCCTAGATTATTTTCATATTAATTAAGGACATGAGATGTTCTAGTCTTCCTATGTACGCAAGTAACATATTGAGTTCATGTATTCGTAATCTAACAATAAGATGGGCTATCTTCTGTCGTTTTTCGGAAATGATGATTATTTGAGAGATTTATCGGGAGATGATGGCTCAGTATCGTCAGGCAGCTTTAGATATCAATTAACAGTGTGTGAAGACGTGAAAGCGATGGTGAGAATAATATTATCATTAATCGTTGGTAAAAGGGCTCAGGTGTGTTAAATCCGGCTGTTATTGAAATTATGGTATTTCGGGATCGGATACCGTAACCCTTATTGAAATTTTCATGTAGGTACGCCGCGCCGGTAAAGTATTTTAATTTTGATTGTAATAGAATGCTTGTCTATGTCTACAAGATTTTAATTTAACATAAATTTTAGATAATAAAGCAGAGGATAGCGCCGGCTCGAGTCGCCTTCAATAAAAAAAGTGCTCGCGAATGGTTAATTTATAAATTTGAAAAAGGTTATTAAAGGTTTATGTTTGGAGCACGGCGTTGTACGGGTGTGAAACATGGACAGTGGGAGCGGCGGAAAAGAAAGGGTTAGAAGCGTTCAAAATGTGGTGTTACAGGCGAATGATGAGAATACCGTGGATAGAGAAGGTTAGAAATGAAGAGGTATTAGACATAATAGGAGTACAGAGGACTCTACGGAAGGGATAGGTTAGTAGGACACCTTCTCAGGCATGAAAGTCTGGTCATAGACATATTAGAGACAGAAACGGAAGTTAGGAAGGGTAGATTAGATTACTGTTCGTAAATAGTTAAGGATGTGGGTTGTTCTAGTTTTAGGGAAATGCGAAGATTAGCTCAGGATAGGAAAGAGTGGAGGTACCTGTCCAACCAGTCTTAGGACTGACGACCTTATGATGACGATCATGGTGATGAAATTTTAGAACGTTCATACTGAAAAGAATTAAAATATTAAACCATCTCATAATATTCTAAGTAACGGGACGGATGATGGTTTTTGCATATATTTTGGACTGTACGAACCAATCCAATGCTTCATGTGGCAAGTGGAGGGCATGCCGATAGAGAGATTTCACCCTATATTCCTCATCATGAATAAAATCAGTGATACTGAAGTGAGGTATGGCTTAGATGAGTTTTTCATAATGATTTTATAAGGCAAACCTAACATAAAGGTTCGATTAGGAGAATATCAAAGAAACTCTTTACGATTAGACAAACTTGTGGTTATCTGCGAATGGGTTACATTTGAAAATGATCCTCTGGTATAATCAAGTGGATTCTTGCAAGCGATCATGGGGTCCACACTAGGGTCAGTGTTGAAACCTCAAAGTTCTAGTCTGGGTTTGATTAAATAAATGTTAACTGTCGGTTAATTTTATTATAATGATTGGTGATTTTCTGTTGTCATTAATTCTCGTGTCTTTTATTTTTTCTTCCTTTCATCGGCATATATCTTCTTAAAAGTACCCTTTCCAAAAAAGAAGAAGAAGAAGAAGCATTTACAAGTTCGATATCGCTTTAACAAATTTCCCGGAGGAAAAATAGGGGAAAGTAATACGGCAAACTTCTGATTTTACGGCAAATAAGTTTGACAAATCGCCTCACTGAGACAGTAACATATAATTTGTTGGTTTTCGTCGCAAGTCGCCATGAATTATGAAAGTTGTCGAAAGACGAAGACGAGGAGGGGGACGGGGTTCGAAGACGTCCATAATTCGCATAGTCGTTTGTTTACCAGCGATAAACGATATTGTAGGATGGGACTTTTACTTTATGTATGTATGTATGTATGTATGTATGTGTGTATTTTCGAAAGGATGGATCTTTTTCAAACTGTCTCTCATAAATATTTAGCAGACGCGCGGCAAGTTTTTTTTTTTTTTTCGTTATTTCGTGGTCATAGTTACACCAGTTTGACTGCGAAAGATAAAATACCACTATTTTTCTTCGTCACATTCGAGGGTTCTTGGAGAGGGGTAAAAAAGTTTATTTTCCGGAACTTAGAACCAGTGAAGGAAAATAAAAGGGAAATTTTACTTTTCGTTAAAATACCAGCAAGGAAATCATTCATAGGCATATGTGTATAGCGGAACACAATACGAAAACTAAAAATTAAATTTATAAACAAACACACTCAACAAATATAAGGATATAAAATAAAGACCTGAATAATAAGCCAGCCTCTTCGTCGAATCAGGAAAGAAAATACGGGTGCTTAATACATAAACAAGTAATGAAGATTTCACGGCAGATCGACAAACCTGTGCCAGGATGGTATGAAGGACTCCTTGTGGTCTTACCTCCGCTAGATGGATTATTCAAAGGAAAAAATGGATCAATCAAAGAAAAATGTTGTGTGCGGCGCCTTCCTCGGCAAGGCTTATCAACACGCCAAACCGACAAACCGACTCAAACCTCAAATCTGTGCCAGGATGGAATGAAGGGCTCCTTGTGGTCTTTTCTCCGCCAGGTGGATTAATCAAAGGAAAATTTTGTGTGCAACGCCTTCCTCGGGAAGGCTTATCCACACGGAAAACCGACAAACCTGTGCCAGGATGGAATGAAAGACTCCCTGGGTTTTCCCTACGCCAGATGGATTAATCAAAACAAAATTTCGCGTGTGGCGCCTTCATAGACAAATCGTATCTTATCCACAAGTCAAACCACAAATCTGTGCCAGGATGGAATGAAGGACGGACTCCTTGTGGTCTTCTCTCCGCCAGGTGTATTAATCAAAGGAAAATTTTGTGTGTAGCGCCTTCCTCGGTAAGGCTTATCTTATCCACAAGCCAAACCTCAAATCTGTGCCAGGATGGAATGAAGGACTCCTTGTGGTCTTCTCTCCGCCAGGTGGATTAATGAAAGTAAAATTTCGCGTGCGCAGGCTTCCTCGAAAAAGCCAAACAGACAAACCTGTGCCAGGATGGGATGAAGGACTCCCTGGGTTTTAACTTCGTCAGATGGATTAACCAAAGTAAAATTTCGCGTGCGTCTCCTTACTCGTGAAGGCTTTTATCTACACGACAAACGTGTACCAGGATGGAATGAAGGACCCCTTGGGGTCACCCCTCCGTCAAACGAATTGGTCCAAAGAAGTCACTGTAGCCTCTTAATAAGACAAGTAAGCCCCAGGTTCGGATCTATCCAAATCCATAAGCTTTCAACTTGAGGACTACGTAACAAAGCGGGTGTCCCGCTACACAGCCCTCTAACCCAGTACGCAGGTAACCAACTATCCCCTCTAGTCCGATAGCAATCGCTGGGGGTGGAGCCGAGACTCCTGGGCACCCCATGCCGGTGGTTTTCGATTACTTTAGAGCACCCCTCGCTGGACTACCTAGGAGGTCTTGGCTAGCTCAAGTTTCTATGATTCTCGTCTCTGTTCTGCTTTCATACAAATATGTGCAGCCCTCCCTAATGGACCACACTGCACACCTGATCTAGGTATCCTGTTTTGTGGGGAGTTCTCATACGAATATCCTTTCATGGACTTCGCTCTTAATTGAAACACGATTTCCACATGCAACTTGAGGCATACCCCCCGTATATTTTAGTCGAAGAAGTGCGACGAAAATTTGTGACCATGTAAAAATCCGTTGGATATAACGTTTCTTTAACTATAACGGGACTGGGGGGGAGCTAATCTACTACAAATGTAACACGTACTTACAACTGTAATCCATCCCGTAACAACAGCTAACGCAAATGTAATTCAATATTATACCTACCTATATAGGTACCAATGGAGAATAGGATGTTGTTTCTAATTATGCGTCAGTGGCGTACCCACTTTAAAGGACCAATTTTAAAACTGCTATCTTAGAAAATGTAGTTTACGGTTTCATAAATTGATTGAACTAGTTAAAGACGTGGACTAAATTTTCTCAACCACGTCAAGTTTGAAACTGTTCTAAATTAATCAAACTGTGAAAATCTTTTGAACAAAGAATACCTCTCGAAAGCCTTCTACGCCGCCACTGCCAGTTTACCTAATACGTATTTGCGTGCGTATGTGCGTGCATGTGTGTGCGAGTGTTTGTGCGTATTAAATTTAACCCCCCGTTCGTCCTCCGTCGTGCACGTCTCTCTAAAACCGCTAATCTTCAAGGGTCGTCGCTGGTGCCGCCGATTTCCCGTCCCTAGTACGCAAAAGGACCTTCCGTAGATGGAAGCACGAATGCGTAGTAGATTACAGCTGTGAAAACATAATCTCTTGCGGCGTAAAGTGATATATCCAATTAATTTCTACTTTGTGCGTCGGGAAGAATGGAGTGAGTGAGTGAGGGGTTTTGTTACTTGCCTGTCTCTTGTCCAAACTTATGAATATAATATCGTTTTTACCTTGGGTTTTGTGGCAGCAGAGCACCCCAATGCGGTGCGACGTTTCTCGCTCGTACCGTGTCCCTATTCATAAGTAAAATAAAACGAAAAAGCAAATATTTTGAGGGATTTTTATGTCAATATTCCAACATAAACATCACATTCACAGGCTTACAAGATTGGGAATTGGAAACCAAAAAAGAAAACATCAAAGTGGTCGATTCTCACGTCACGTCAGGAATTCGAGATATCCCGATTGCCTTTTGGTTATTTTATTATTTTATTTTACGTAGTAGTGCTCTCAAAAATGGAAGGATGGGATATTTCTGAGAAATTCTGAGGCCAGATAAGAACTCTCCTGATCCATGTTGATCAGTTATGCTTATTTCAATTTATTGAGAAATTCGCAATTAGAAAGAGATCGTTATTTAGGCTTATAAGTTTTAGGCAAGAGTTTAAAAAAAATGGTATTTCTTCTTGTTTTGAATTTTGAAATTAGTCCACTCTGTTACATCTTTTGTAAAAGTCGCCTCGGCACGAGCCAGCAGTACATATTAAAAAGATGCCGGACGATACATTAAGGGGATTCAGTAGTACATGCACCGTGTAGTAAAAACATGATTATCGCTTCTAGATATCATGAGTTCAATGTTTGGAACAGAGGTTTGAAATTTTCTAGTAAGATAGATAAAGCTTTGTTCTAAAGCCTGTCGAAGGCCATTTTTAAATTTTTTAATTTCTATTGGAAATACGTGTCCAACAAGAAGCATCAATTTTAAGCACTTTAATGACCATATTATTGAAAACCAAAAACGTCATGTCTGCCTTTTTATTTTACGTAGTAGTGCTCTCAAAAATGGAAGGATGAGATATTTCTCAGAAATTTTGAGTCCAGGTGACCAGTTATATGCTTATTTTAAATGTTACTTAAAGCACTTTGTCTTTGCCTTTATAAAGTGACTACAAACTCTTTCAGAAACAGTCTAAACAAACTAAATATACCTAAACAAAGTTAATTGTTTTTAATTAATTTATAGCTTAGAATATAATTCACGTTTAATGAACGGATTAAATTTACGATTACACTTTCACCGCATAAATATTATCTGTATATGTATGTAGTGTACGTTCCTATTCAGACCTGCATTTTCTTAGTTCCTCATCCGGAGGACTCTAACAAACGACCTTAATAAGAACATTCTGGTATGTTCGCATATTCTCATAATGTTCACACCCTTAATATAATAGTCCCATTTCGAATAACTCAGGGCTGTAAATATCCCTTTCACATAGAATCACGCGCATATTACAAAACCCATTAGCTACCTGCCACCAGGAAGTTATGGATGGATCACTTATTCGGATGAGCTTAGAGAAATTATTCCCTGATCAGAAATTATTTAAAACGTTATTGAGGTTTGGAAAGTGTGTGTTTTTTAGATGTTTGGAGACTGCGTTTCTTTACATCAAAAGATTAGTATGTTTAGATTTGCAGATGATATAGTAGTATTAGCATCTAGCAAGGAGGAGTTACAGATAGCTTTAAATAAAATATAAATAAAAGTAAAACAAAAATACTGGTATGCATAAGGGTAGAAAAAGAGCGAATATAATGATAGAAAACGAAAAATTAGAAGAAGTGGCCGATTTTAGGTCCTAGGAAGTCAGATACAGATGTTACAGGCGAATGATGAGGATAGATTAGATTGCTGTTCCCAAATAGTTAAAGATATGGGTTGTTGTAATTTTGGGGAAATGCGAAGATTAACTCAGGGTAGGAAAGAGTGGAGGTGCGTGTCTTACTAGCCTTAGGACTGACGACCTTATGTGATGACATCAATTGTTTATCAGTTTCTTATTAGTTGATTGAATCCGAATTTTACAGGGATAAATACAGTATTCCTGATGATAATCGAAAGTAGATGCTGAAAGTAATAGAAAGGAAGAAAATACGGCATTCCCTCCTGGGTGTGAATTTAACCGAAGGCGATGGTGGCAAACTCCCTGGGAGGATGCCGCACTTTCCTTCCGAGGTTCGTGCACAATTTTTTACCATATTCCTGACCCAAAAGTACGATTTTTTATGATTTCAAGAAAAAAAGTTATAGCATCCCAGGAATCGTATAATACTGCGTAATAGTGAAATCCTTTTCTGATTAGGAGTAAACGCATTTTGCTCCCTTCGACCGGGATGGCAATTTACACCATTCTTTCTTCCTTGGTTCGTTCTACTCACTAAATGTAACTTAAAGAATTGTGTTATAAAGTGGCCTAATTTTATATCCTGTAAACGTGACTTATTCTTTTAAAAGACGTTAAGCTAAATTAAAGAAAACCTGGAACCACAAAAACACAGGAAAACCGTATCCAAATGGATTTCCATTTTCTTCAATGCTATTAAGAGTGGAACGCCTCGCTGCAGTTAGTTCCCCTATCCTTTGGGGATTAAAACGTGTCTCGAATAAAAGGTTTTTGCGAATATAAATTAGATGTTATCCTGAATATTGGATAAAATAATAAAACAGAAACAGGAGAAACAAAATACTTGCTTTTAATTGTTATTTATTGAAGGAATAATTAACCTAAAGGTGCTGAAATGTTAAACAATTCATTTTTTTAACAACATTTTAAATAATAAATTACAAATTATTTTGTATACAATTCGGTCATTTTGCTGTGGTTATTCGAAGATTTTTCAAAGTTTCTGATAGAAAACTGTTTTAAAAATAAAACCTGTAACGATTTTTTTTATTTTGAGCAATTTTATCTTGTTCCAAAAACGTTCATCAAACAGATACAAAAATAACATTCGTGAGATGAATTCTTTCCGTAGATACGTGACAGACAAGATCTGCACCTATATAATTTCAAAAAGATGGAAAAAGAGACAAGTAATAAAATCCTTTATTTATTATGTCTGCTTTAATGATTAACAATTAAGCTATTTATTTTTCAACATTTTAATGTGTTATAAGTTACTTAGTTGGATTTAGGCCAAGTTTTGATGCGAAACGCTTGGGTTTTTTTAATAGATGTTCGCGGGGCCATTCACAAAAAAAGGCCGTTTATCAAATGAAAGAAATTTGGAGTAAGTACAGATCTTACTCTAGTTTTCGGATAAATTATTTTCTTTTTTTTGATCTTTGATTTATGTATGCAGTTCCTCAAAAGTTACCCCGTCAGTAAGTGGTAGTTTAAATCTACAATAAATAGACGTAGTTCGTCTATTGTTTTGCCAAATAAAGTTAAAGTAAGTATTCAAGAAATTCTTTGAAAGTTGTTTTGATTAGACAGTCATTATCAATGAGTATGAGTAATACTGTAATACAAGAAACACTGTTTTTGTTTTCGTGCTAGGTGTCTACTGAATTTATTTCGGTAAGTGTTAAAACTGAAGAAGTACAGTAAAAGCTCTTTATTCGCGGGGTATACGTTCCATAAATATAAATGTGGAATGGTAATTAGTATGGAATCGTACGGGATACGTTCTACGGTTCCAAAATAAAACCAATATGTATTAGAATAAAATCAATTTATTGAGAAATTCGCAATTAAAATTAATCGTTATTTAGGCTTATAAGCTTTAGGCAAGTATTTAAAAAATTGGTGTTTCTTCTTGTTTTGAAATTTGAAATTAGTCCACTCTTTTACATCTTTTATAAAAGTCGCCTCGGCATGAGCCAACAGTACATATTAAAAAGATGCCGGACGATACATTAAGGGGATTCAGTAGTACACGCGCCCTGTAGTAAAAACATGATTATCGGTTCTAGATATCATGAGTTCAATGTTTGGAATAGAAGTTTGAAATTTTATAGTAAGATAGATAAAGCTTTGTTCTAAAGCCTGTCGAAGGCCATTTTTTAATTTTTTAATTTGTATTAGAAGTACGTGTCCTACAAGAAGCATCAATTTTAAGCTCTTGTAAAAGCTTTTAATGACCATATTATTGAAAACCAAAAACGTACCGAGTTAGTGTGAACCTTTGTCTGTTACCGTACAAAAAATCACGTATTTATCTCGCAGCGTTCAATCAAAATGTTTATGATAGAAAAATTCACACTAGGCGCGAGCGATCTATTGCGGTCAATCTCCTTAATAAATGACACCGAAAATTTTTCTATTTACCGATTGCATCCGCGAATATTGAAACTTTTAGCCGCGAATAGAGGAATTGGGTTGCAATTTTTTCACCTGCGAATAAGGAAACCGTGAATAAGGAACTTTTACTGTACTGGAACAATTTTTAGCCCACATTATTATTTTCCTTTTCGCAAAAGTATCACACAATCCAAAAGTACAGTAAGAAGACACTGAACGTTGGTAAATAGTACAATATTTCATGATGAGTAATGTTATCCAATGATGAATATTCGAATTCGCTGGCGTCTCACTTGTTTTTCACGCACATATATAATAAGTGTAAGTACATCGAACATAAATAATTGTGTACGAAAGTCAGGTACTTGATTGAATTGCCTACTGCAATTGTAAGCCTAACACACTGCTTTATTTGTAAACGCCGCAAACGGATGATTAACTATTTAGTGTTTATTTGTAATTTCCGACGATGATATCATGTTAGCAAATAACAATTTTCAGAAATGTTTACGATGACGAAAGGAAATGTGCATTCTATGCAACTATGTATTAAATTTTATTAAGTACCTATGTATATCGTTGTGTTCTGCATTGAAACTATATAAATACTTTGTTAAGTAAATCAGAAAGTATTTGAGTTTTTCGTTTGTTGATTACTTTATATAGGGTGAAATTGAAGTATGTGCGGAACTGTGGAGGGTGTCAATTTGTCAATTAGATGTAATGAGGAGTCACATGGTGAGTACAGCAGTAGAGGCAACTAAAATTATATGAAAACCACAAGTTAACACAAGCCGAAATTTGTCCTAGGAATGATTTGACAAAGTGTAGTACAACTAAATCTTCGTGTACAACAAATTGCTATAAGAATTAAGCAGTTACATATGGATGGAAACAATGCCGGTTGTCCATCGCATACAGTAAATATAAACCACAACTGTTCCTCTGTTCTATTCCTTCTAATACCTCTTCATTTCTAACCTCTGTCCATGATATCCTCATCATTCGCCTGTAACACCATATTTCGAACGCTTCCAACCTTTTCCGCCGTGCTCAGTGTCCATGTTTCGCACCCGTACAACGCCGCGCTCCAAGCATACACCTTTAACAACTTTTTTCGAATTTCTAAATTAACCGTTCGCGAGCATAGAAGTGACTTCTTTTTATTAAAGACGACACGACTCTGCGCTATCCTCTGCTTTATATCCCTACTACTCCTTTCGTCCGGACTTATCTGACTTCCTAGATACCTAAAATTGGCCACTTCTTCTAATTTTTGGTCTCCTATCTTTATATTTGCTCTTTCCATACATTTTCTTCTATTGAGAGATTGCACTTACGCTATCGATTTAGACCATATGAATAAATACAAAACTAACACTTAAGTCGGTTTTCCACGAATCCGATTGGAGTCGGAATGAAGACAGTTGGACGATGAAGGTCAGGCATGCTGCATGAGATGCATTCTTTCTTATTTTCCTGTCATAATACGAAGCCGAACGAAAGATAACATTCCATTAGGCTTCTTAGTACTATACAGGAACAACGAAAACTCTCTGGCAGAGGTGAAAAATAAAGTTTTCAGACCCTCGTGTCGTTCTGGCGGACAGTTTACACTGATATAGATAGACGCTAGTCACCTTTTGAAATTAACAATAACCATTTCCGAGCCATGCTACGTTATTCTTAGAAAATTGTCTTCATCCGGTGCATTGTTATTCAGGGACTGTCAACAGTTTATTCGGCGGTGCTTGCTTGTTGCTGCCATCAACAATGACGGCGTCAATCTCGATACGGAAACTCTTCACAGTTTTATTATTACGTCACTGCATCGTCCTTTAGCGGCAATTTTAATCGTGACTCGTATAATACTAGAATCACAACTTAAACCCATTGTATTAATGTATAATACTTTAATGTTCGTGGGTTTAACAAAATTAACTTCTAAGACTGATAACGACAAAAACTATTTAATTACACTAATTATTAAAGAACTTAAAAACACTATTAAATTATTACTAAACTTAGGTTATGAATTATTGTATTTATTTATACTACTATTGATATATCACTATTCACTGCGCTATTTATTTCACGCCTATCACTGTCAGTTTATTTCTGGATTCACTTCTGCAACGGTCAATTTATTTCTACTTCTCTCGGCGATCGTCTCTTCCTTTGAATTCTTTTTCGTTTTCTTTCTGGAACCTTCCGGAAACATCCGGATAGTTTATTTTTTCTTTGAACTGTTTAACTGCTTTCCCAAAACGCAGGTGCGACGCACACATTTACTAATAAACAATAAAACACACTCGTGCTCGCTACAATATTTTAAAAATATTGAATCGTAATACGATGGTTTCATCACCTGTCGACGCCCCTGTCCCTGTTAAAAAGTAATTTAGAGAAAACGATGTAAGCTAAAACTCCTGAGAATTGTAAGAGTTACCCATATACAGTATATTTTTGGTCTAACTGTTATTAAATCAGTAAATCCGCCACACAAAGATGAATCGTCTATGGTTTTTGCTCTCAACGATCGTCGTCAGTCATCGTGTTATTTTATTTTGCAATTAATATCGCCGACCTTGTCGTGTTTATACGGTGTGTTTTCGTCTGTCGGCTTATTTGCCTTTTGAGGATTTCAGTAAATTGTTGGTGTTCTATTTTCAAATAAAATTGCCGACAGTTTAATTATAACGAATGTCTTTCGCCATTAGTCTCTCGTTTTTTATCTTTTCGTAATATTCATAATAACACCAATCTTTGCAAAGTCCAATAATATTCTGGTGTATCGGTGGCAATCTGGTGTTTCTCTGTGAACCGTCGATTTTTCTTTTCTCATGCCTAATTAACCATAAATTATATTTAATAATAGATTAGGTACTTTACTGAATATATTTTGCAACAACAACAACAACACGAGAAGACGGATGATGCTTCGAAGGTTGCAAAATGTTAATATTGCAGAAACTGTTGGATATAACAGTAAATAAATGACAGTTCTGGGGTAATTACAATTAATTGATTAATATTTTTATAAAAATGTAAATGCCTTCTAATGCTTGTCCGAAATCGGTTATCCGGCGACGATCCGGTGGTTGGTGTTTGTTAAGCCAGCTTAGGCATGTCTTACACTAGCCGGAACCGGTAGGTGATAATCGGTTCCGGCTGGTGTGAAAAGACTAACAGTTACTTCACTTTTTTTATCGAGTTTACGAAATCTAATATCATCCAAATCACGATCCTAATCTAGTAGTTTGATAAATAATTTAAAGTGACCAAGGACATACGCTGTTCTCCTTTTTCTCTTCACTTCAACAGAAATAACGACACACTTTTCTAATTTGAATCCCTTCAAGTTGTAGACGTGTTAAGTACCTTTGACAAATACGTTGTCGTGACAAATTCCCGTGGCCGAATTTTATCTAAAAAGAACCCGAACGACCCAAGCTTATCGCATTTTTTATAGGACCGGTCCCTAAATCATTGTCAGTAGATATCGATGATTTTCTCTTCGAGAGAAAAACTCCTCGTTGCATGTATCATGTGTTTTATTCGATACATTAACGACATCCCAACAGAATACACAAGGAGCCTCGTTTTGAATTTTAAATTGAACTTAATATTCTCCTTATTTTCAGTTATTTTTTATCTGTATAAAGATTGATTTTTAATTGTTATTAGCCAGTGTTAAAAAATGTAGGTTAATTGTCGTGATAGGTAGTAGTGATTTGCAAAAATTTAGCCGAGTGACTATTAGGTATCGAACATTAATTTCTCTGGATGCTCGCTGTGTTTTCGTTTGTTGATTTGTTAAATTAATGTGTCTGAGAAACGGCTCTCTAAATAGTGCAGAGCATTCGCCGATGTCTATTTTCAGGCTTCAGACGTCTGCGAATTCAAAACACGAACAAAGGAGATTTTCCACAGACGCTGATGACATCTTCAGCCGCTAAACACCATCGTAGACGCGTATGTTTGTATATTGTATGTTTGGATCGATCGTACTGACATGCGTCCATTGTATTTCTCATTCGTATTTGCCAAAAAGAAATCAAGAAAACTTGTCGATAGCAAACAAAGTACCAAACTGAAAAAACAAAATGAATAAGTCGTCGAGTACATGAAAGGGGTTTTTGTAGAGTAAAATATAAATATTTGTCGAATCATTTTGAAAGCCAATAAGGTCCTATTCTGATAATTAAAGAATTTGTGGAAAAGTGAATCGGTCAGGAATTGTCATCTGCTATAGCGTGTCCTCAATGCGCCCTTTTTGATAGGTTTTAAGAAAATTATTAAGGGTATCATTTCATAGAGGTAGATCTCGCTAATTAAGAGTTAATTTGTTGCAAAATGACTTGAGATTTAACTATCATCATCATAAGGTCGTCAGTCCTAAGACTCGTTGGACATGCACCTTCACTCTTTCCTATCCTGAGCTAATCTTCGCATTTCCCTAAAACTAGAACAACCCACATCCTTAACTATTTGCTAACAGTAATCTTATCTAGATTTACCTCTACCTTTTCTAATTCCCGTTTCTGCCTCTAATATGTCTTTGACTAGACTTTCATGCGTGAGAAGGTGTCCTACCAACCTATCTCGCCTATTTCTTATCGACTTCCATAGAGTCCTCTGTTCTCCTATTCTTTCTAATACTTCTTCATTTCTAACCTTCTCTATCCACGGTATCCTTATCATTCGCCTATAACACCACATTTCGAACGCTTCTAACCTTTTCTTTTCCGCCGCGCCTATTGTCTAAGTTTCGCACCCGTATAGCGCCGCGCTCCAAACATACAATTTTAACAACCTTTTTCGAATTTCTAATTTAAACGTTCTCGAGCATAGAAGTGACTTGTTTTTATTGAAGGCGACTCGAACCTGCGCTATCCTCTGCTTTATATCCCTACTACTTCTTCCGTCCTGACTTATCTGACTTCCTAGACTTAAAATTAGGTAGTTCTTCTAATTTTTATTTAACTTATTTAACTAGTTTCTAGTTTATTTATTCCTTCAAAATTTCAATTAGGATTTTTTTGTAATCTTCGTACCGCATTGATATCATT